>NC_088238.1:52527187-52607187 GCF_036934945.1 Oncorhynchus masou masou
ACAATGATATCTCCATATGCATCAGAGTCACATCTTTCCTGGATATTTTACAGCTTGTGTCGAGCATAAAGGATCGAGGACCAAAGTGCTGTTATAGAGCACTTTATATAATCAGACCTCTTTCATTTTCTTGAAAATCTTAGCCTAACAAGTGGTTGTGCTTTTTGCAATTGTCTTTAATAAAAAGGTAGGCCTATGGCATAACCTCTCAGACCCCCTCAATTCGAGTCTTGGTTTTAACCTTCACTGACATGGAGTTAAGCTATTTAAAGAATGCATGGTGGGTTGAGGAAATGACCGATAAAGCTATGGATATAGCAGCCTAATTTTGGCCTACCTCATTTTTTAAATAGGAAAAAATCGTCTCCAACCCAAGGTCCTCTTGTTGTTAGTATAGTGTAAATAAAATGAAGACTGTTGAAATGAATGATGCCTACTGGAATGTGCCTACTTTCAGCACCATGAATTGTCAATTTCCGAACGATTGTGCCTTGGCTGTTGCTTCAAGTTTCAGCACCACAATGTAAGTTACTCGAATCTGGCTTTTACTGTGAGGTCGATAACCCTGAGAAATAGGCCTACATCATGGGCAAGAAACATATTGTTTTTAATCAAATCTATTATAGTAGTAGCAAGCTCTGGATAAGAGCGTCTGCTAAATGACTTAAATGTAATGTAAATGTAAGCTATCAAAGTTGACCCCCAGTCCTCCTTCTCAAACTGAACAGAACATAGACTATAGGCTAGTATGTGCACAAGATAGGGAATGTTTTGGACGAGGCTTAATAAATAAAAACATTTGGAAGAAGCCTTTGACTCCTCCTGAACTACCACTGAAAGCACATCCATTGTTGGACAGCACACAACAAAACGTTTTTCATCAGCAAGAGCATAGCAGGCCGGGCTCAGGGTTGCTATATCCATCACAGTGTTTAATACAGCTTAGTTTTATGTACACCATCCCAGCGACTATATTAGAAATTTACCTTTGTTCTGTGCTTCTCTGAGCATGCACTTTGTAGCCTGTAGCCTATTTGCTATGGATCATGTGATTGAGGCCACATAAATAGCCTATAGGCTCACTTGATATTGCACACCCAGCAGAGAATCAGAAATGAGGGATGGCATCAGGCATAGCCTAATAAGCTACTAATTCTAAAATACTGAGAAACATTGACATTTCATCAATTACAAATGACATGACCCTCCCCTGGAGGAGATTTTACAAAGACTAAACACTCCCCTTGACTGAAGTTGAAAAAGCATGGCCATTTTCCTCCAGGGACCCATTATGTAAATGTTGAACCATCCCTTAGTGAAAGTAATAGTGATGATAGTGGTGATAGTGATGATAGTGATAGTGGTGATGGTGGTAGTGATAGTGATGATGGTGGTAGTGATAGTGATGATGGTGGTAGTGATAGTGATGATAGTCATAGTGGTGATAGTGATGTCAGTGATAGTGGTGATGGTGGTAGTGATGATGGTGGTAGTGATAGTGATGATGGTGGTAGTGATAGTGATGATGGTGATAGTGATAGTGATGATGGTGGTAGTGATAGTGATGATGGTGGTAGTGATAATGATGTTGGTGGTAGTGATAATGATGTTGGTGGTAGTGATAGTGATGATGGTGGCAGCGATAGTGATAGTAATGATAGTGATAGTGGTGATAGGGATAGTGTTGATAGTGATAGTGGTGATAGTGGTAGTGATAGTGATGATGGTGGTAGTGATATTGATGATGGTGATAGTGATTATGGTGATAGTAATGATAGTAATGATAGTGATAGTGGTGATAGTGATAGTCGTGATAGTGATGATGGTGGTAGTGATAGTGATGATGGTGGTAATTATAGTGATGATGGTGATAGTGATAGTGGTGATAGTGATAGTGGTGATAGTGATGATGGTGGTAGTGATAGTGGTGATAGTGATGATGGTGGTAGTGATAGTGAAGATGGTGATAGTGATGATGGTGATAGTTATGATAGTGATAGTGGTGATAGTGATAGTCGTGATAGTGATAGTGATGATCGTGATGATGGTGATAGTGATAGTGATGATGGTGATAGTAATGATAGTGATGATAGTGGTGATAGTGATAGTCGTGAATGTGATGATAATGATGATGGTGGTAGTGATAGTGATGATGGTGGTAATGATAGTGATGATGGTGATAGTGATGATAGTGATAGTGGTGATAGTGATAGTGATGATAGTGATGATGGTGGTAGTGATAGTGATGATGGTGATGATGGTGGTAGTGATGATTGTGAAAGTCGTGATAGTGATGATAGTGATGATGGTGGTGGTGATGATAGTGATGATAGTGGTGATGGTGATAGTGGTGATAGTGATAGTCATGATAGTGATAGTGATGATGGTGGTAGTGATAGTGATGATGGCGGTAATGATAGTGATGATAGTGATAGTGGCGATAGTGATAGTGGTGATAGTGATAGTGATGATAGTGATGATGGTGGTAGTGGTGATGGTGATAGTGATAGTGGTGATAGTGATAGTGTTACTATAATTTAATTATGTCAATGTGCTTTCATCAATTGAAAGCCCTTAATCCATTTTATAAGAGTTTGTAAGATTTCTTGTTTGCATAAAATAGATGCAGACCAGTCTTTAAATAATAGGTAATAGAATTTATTCTCAGAGCGCACTGCCACTTAATCACGTGAGGCAGTTTATATACAGATCATGACGTCATTTCACAGCTTTAACAGAATCCCCTCCTCTCGACCGGGACAAAGTAAGGTGAAAAGTTCATTCTGACTTACTAACACACTCCCAGATAACTTTTGACCCCTCAACATAATCGATCACCACTGAACTGACAGTTTTAATTAACAGAAAACCTAGGAATGCACTCACTACCTTATCTAAAAACCCCAGAGCTAAGTTTCAGTTGGGTCAACCATAGGCTAACGACCTTATGTGTTTACACAGTCCACAACCCATTTGTTTCTGCCTAGTTGGAATGGTGCTCATTAACTTTTATTACTCCTTGTCCGTGTCACACAATCCCTTCTTATGAACTCATATTGTCAATCACTTATAAAACAAAGTATAAGTTTACCTAGTTACAATTCTATTTAAAATGGGGATATTGTTTATTCATTTCTCCAAAATAAATTCAACAGATAGTGATGATAGTGATAGTGATGATAGTGATGATGGTGGTAGTGATAGTGATGATGGTGATAGTAACAGTGATGATAGTGAAAAGTCATGGTTTCTACAGACGTGTGGATTCAGTGTTTATAGTAACGCCTCGGAAGAACACTCACCAAGACGGTTGGCAATAAAAAGCAGAAAATGGACGCCCCCTTCTTCTTCACAAATTGCCTGGGCCTTCTGTTTCTTTAACAGAGACAAATCGTTTCACACATTTTTAAATTTGCAAATAGAAGTGTTTGCGACGTGGGGCCTGTAGCTGGAGGCCAAGAGGCTTGTTGACGACACACGCTTCATTTGTGGCAGCCGATCAATAGTCTCCTTCTCCTCCTCGACTTCATCTGCACTGATATGAAAGGACTGGAGAGGTGAAAAGCAGATTGCGTACACCTTTACTGTGTTGTCAGGTCAGTTCACTTGATTGAGACGGGACTATTTTACACTATTCATCTATTTTAGACTGTGAGATACTCTTTCCCAGTTTGAGGCTGTGAGTAATTTCTCATCTTTTGACTCTCATCTTGTTTCCATGCTCTCCCTGGCTCCCAAGTCTTCCTCTCGCCTGACATGAACAGCTGTCACTCTATCATAGATACTGGTCATCAATCAAGAACAGCTTTTTTTTGACAAACTCCATCGAAATAAGATAGAGATGCAGTCTATCATTCCATTAGAAGATCATTGGGGCAGATATGCTACAAAGAAAGCATGGATATGATAGAGGGAAAGAGAGTGTTTAATCTACGAGTCTGATATCACACTATAGAAACTATACAGGCTCTCCATATAGCGGACATGAGTCAGTCATGGGCACGTGATGAGGTTGCACCGCCTGAGCACTTCGAAAACAGTGTCTACCCTCAGCCCAAAAATTGACTGTCCTCTTGGTCTAACAGTCTATGATGTTGGTTGCTCCCATGGAAGTTCATATCCTGCGGT
Organism: Oncorhynchus masou masou; assembly: GCF_036934945.1. NCBI lineage: Eukaryota > Metazoa > Chordata > Actinopteri > Salmoniformes > Salmonidae > Oncorhynchus > Oncorhynchus masou. The sequence continues at coordinate 52,531,316 of NC_088238.1, forward strand.
TTAAACCTACGTATTGCCGTCCACTTTCCATGGGCCTCTTCTTCCTTATCAACTACATCCAGGGGTATGTGTAATCACTGTCCCCACCATCCCTCTTAATATAAGGTCCCTGGTACTGCGCCAGTCAGCTAAAACCAACTCATGATTAACACAGCCAATTTTATGGCACCAGCAGGCCCTGCAGACAAAGGTACTGGCAGAGAGAGGACGTACCCCATCAATAAGCCTTATAAAAGCTCCGGTTGGCTTTTTATCTTTTGACCTCTCAGATCTGCCAGCACCCACTGGGAGGGCCCCTCTACTTCTTAAGGGCCCCTCTACATCCTAAGGGCCCCTCTACTTCCTAAGGGTCCCTCTACTTCCTAAGGGCCACTCTACATCCTAAGGGCCCCTCTACTTCCTAAGGGCCCCTCTACTTCCTAAGGGCCACTCTACATCCTCAGGGCCCCTCTACATCCTAATGGCCCCTCTACACCTCTACATCCTAAGGGCCCCTCTACTTCCCCCTCTACATCCTAAGGGCCCCTCTAAATCCTAAGGGACCCTCTAATTCCCCCTCTACATCCTAAGGGCCCCTCTACTTCCGAAGGGTCCTTCTACTTCCTAACGGCCCCTCTACTTCCTAAGGGCCACTCTACATCATAAGGGCCCCTCTACATCCTAATGGCTCCTCTACACCTCTACATCCTAAGGGCCCTTCTACTTCCCCCTCTACATCCTAAGGGCCCCTTTACATCCTAAGGGCCCCTCTACTCCCCCCTCTACATCCTAAGGGCCTCTCTACTTCCTAAGGGCCCCTCTACTTCCTAAGGGCCCCTCTACTTCCCCCTCTACATCCTAAGGGCCCCTCTACATCCTAAGGGCCCCTCTACTTCCTAAGGGCCCCTCTACTTCCTAAGCCCGCCCCTGGTGGAAGAAACAGAGGCTTCTCTTCTAAAAGCCTTTGTTGATCGTTGTGATCACGTCTCTGATAAAAGTCAAGTGTACCTGGGGTACTTTGTTTTCCCACCGTGGGACCGCCAGCAGAATTACAACGAGACACACGTCTGGGAGGAAGAGGAATATGTGGGGGTTGTTTTTGTCGATATTGTTGTTATTTTTCCCTTCCAATCTCTTTGGAGACGCAGGGGTTTTTAGTTGATATTAGGAGGTACTGATTGGCTGGGGAAATTGTGCCGAGCGTCCGGCGATGCCGACAGCGGCTGAAGGAGAGGATCATATTTCAAGGTGAAGAGGGTTGGTTGGTGTGGCGGGCTGGCTGCCAGCCTTTTGTTAGGTTTAATTCTGCCTCCTGTCCACTGTTGTTTGGCGGGCGGATTTGTTATTGGCACTGGGATCGGGTTTCTCTACTCTGCTCTGCCTACTCTACTCTGCCTAACCTGAACACCAAGCCTCCTGAGCGGTCATGCATTTGAAAGCTGAACAAACAGAATAAAAATGCACATTCTTAGCATCCTCGAACGGGGAAGAAAGGTCCTCACACACATGCACAGCACAGGTAGACAGTCAGCAACTTTTCAGCACCTTCTGAGTCCAAGTCTCATCGTACACACATTACAGACACAAAGACTTGTCTTCTCATTGTTGGTGTGACAGTACATGAAAGACTGTCTTACTGAGAGACAGCCACGAGACAACCACTGTCTTACTGAGAGACAGCCATGAGACAGCCACTGTCTTACTGAGAGACAGCCACGAGACAGCCACTGTCTTACTGAGAGACAGCCACGAGACAGCCACTGTCTTACTGAGAGACAGCCACGAGACAGCCACTGTCTTACTGAGAGACAGCCATGAGACAGCCACTGTCTTACTGAGAGACAGCCATGAGACAGCCACTGTCTTACTGAGAGACAGCCACGAGACAGCCACTGTCTTACTGAGAGACAGCCACGAGACAGCCACTGTCTTACTGAGAGACAGCCATGAGACAGCCACTGTCTTACTGAGAGACAGCCATGAGACAGCCACTGTCTTACTGAGAGACAGCCATGAGACAGCCACTGTCTTACTGAGAGACAGCCATGAGACAGCCACTGTCTTACTGAGAGACAGCCATGAGACAGCCACTGTCTTACTGAGAGACAGCCATGAGACAGCCACTCTCTTACTGAGAGACAGCCACGAGACAGCCACTGTCTTACTGAGAGACAGCCATGAGACAGCCACTGTCTTACTGAGAGACAGCCACGAGACAGCCACTGTCTTACTGAGAGACAGCCATGAGACAGCCACTGTCTTACTGAGAGACAGCCATGAGACAGCCACTGTCTTACTGAGAGACAGCCATGAGACAGCCACTGTCTTACTGAGAGACAGCCATGAGACAGCCACTGTCTTACTGAGAGACAGCCATGAGACAGCCACTGTCTTACTGAGAGACAGCCTCGAGACAGCCACTGTCTTACTGAGAGACAGCCATGAGACAGCCACTGTCTTACTGAGAGACAGCCATGAGACAGCCACTGTCTTACTGAGAGACAGCCATGAGACAGCCACTGTCTTACTGAGAGACAGCCATGAGACAGCCACTGTCTTACTGAGAGACAGCCTCGAGACAGCCACTGTCTTACTGAGAAACAGCCATGAGACAGCCACTGTCTTACTGAGAGACAGCCATGAGACAGCCACTGTCTTACTGAGAGACAGCCACGAGACAGCCACTGTCTTACTGAGAGACAGCCATGAGACAGCCACTGTCTTACTGAGAGAAAGCCACGAGACAGCCACTGTCTTACTGAGAGACAGCCATGAGACAGCCACTGTCTTACTGAGAGACAGCCATGAGACAGCCACTGTCTTACTGAGAGACAGCCACAAGACAGCCACTGTCTTACTGAGAGACAGCCATGAGACAGCCACTGTCTTACTGAGAGACAGCCATGAGACAGCCACTGTCTTACTGAGAGACAGCCATGAGACAGCCACTGTCTTACTGAGAGACAGCCATGAGACAGCCACTGTCTTACTGAGAGACAGCCATGAGACAGCCACTGTCTTACTGAGAGACAGCCATGAGATAGCCACTGTCTTACTGAGAGACAGCCACGAGACAGCCACTGTCTTACTGAGAGACAGCCACGAGACAGCCACTGTCTTACTGAGAGACAGCCATGAGACAGCCACTGTCTTACTGAGAGACAGCCATGAGACAGCCACTGTCTTACTGAGAGACAGCCATGAGACAGCCACTGTCTTACTGAGAGACAGCCACGAGACAGCCACTGTCTTACTGAGAGACAGCCACTGTCTTACTGAGAGACATCCACTGTCTTACTGAGAGACAGCCACTGTCTTACTGAGAGACAGCCACTGTCTTACTGAGAGACAGCCACTGTCTTACTGAGAGACAGCCATGAGACAGCCACTGTCTTACTGAGAGACAGCCACTGTCTTACTGAGAGACAGCCACTGTCTTACTGAGAGACAGCCACGGGTCATGTGAAAGGACCGGCTGAGTGTGTGAAGATTGTTCCCCAGAGAGTCATGCCAAGATTGGGCTATCTTTCATAAGTCCCAGCTGGTTGGCTCAGTGAACATTCTCTGTTTTAATATTTCTGACTGTGCTTGCTACAGGAACACTACTTAAAACACAGTGGAGTCTCTGAGTAACTCACTGAAAGCTAGAGAGAACCAGAAAGAGAGGAACCAAATATATTGGGATATGTGTCTTGATTAGTAGCAAAGCCAAGTAGGACCCTTCAACTACAGCAGTTGCCTATGGAAAATGGGATATAGAATAGTGCCCCTTACCTTTGAGATCCAGGTTGCGGGCTCCATTGGAGTGCTGGGTGACGGTGCGGGAGTCGATCTTGAGCGTGTGCACGTTGTTGGCGTCCCGGGAGACCACCACGTTGTGCCACTGGTTGTCATTGAGCGGCTTGTCCGAGTTACCCTTCATCAGCGATGGTCCGTTGCCGAGGTCAAAGACGTAATGGACGTAACTATAAACACAGGATGTAAGAGACTGTTAGTAAATGACTGTAGGTGTGTGTGTGTGTGTGTGTGTGTGTGTGTGTGTGTGTGTGTGTGTGTGTGTAACACCTCATCCATCACATTCAGTCAGTGTGAGCAAACCAAAATCAAAATGTCACCCACAGAACAAAGTTCTTTGAAATAAGTGTAAACCAGAGAGAGGCAGATCTCGCCAAGCATGCTGAAGAATTTGGTGTTTGGCTCTTTTGAAAAATATCCCTGGGTCTTTTGAAAAAAAGTTTTGTGTTTTGAACAACTCCATGGAGATGCCATTTCAGTATAGTTAAGCCTGTTCAATGGAGGAGCCCGGAGTTCAAGGTGACAGGGTGAGTCAGTCCAACCCATATTATATTTAAACAGTATCCTTTCACTCAGCCTCCAGCAGTAGATGACCCTACTTCACATTCAGTAATATACAGCTTCTCAGAAAAGATATACTTTGAAATGTACATAACGCATGTTTCCTCTGAGACACTCTGAAAGAACCTTTTCCCTTCTGTTTGCCCCGAGGCGGACATGGTGGCATAGCTTGTTCATGCGCAAAATGATTTGCTTTTGTGTCGTCTGGTGATGACTGTTTTGCCTGAGCAATGTTTATCGAATGTGTTTACTCCTTTTGCCTTGTCTTTGTGTGTGCTGAAAAAGAAGTTTGGGCTCCTTTGTGTCGTAACAATGCCAGGCGTGGAGGAAGAGGTGAAGGGAGATACATGCAACACAACGAGGACTTTTCATACATGCCGTAAGACTGGATGAATAGGCTGGCGACAGCAGGGAATCTAACGCACCAATCAGAGCGGTGCTATTTCAGGGTTCCTTTTCTTCAAAGCCTTCATTCAGAGTTTTAACAAGTAAATTACAATTTTAAGGCCAATTAAATAGCTTTCGTTCAGTCTGTTTACATTATGGGGTATATGGATTGTGTGTACAGCTGGATGGGCGTCTGGTCTTTACAATGAAGAAAGTGGAATATTTTCTCCAATTTCTATTTCCTCCCCATAATTATAGCCTTTCTGGCCATTCATGGAGCTATAAACCAAAGTGATTATTAATGCTCCCTGAGAAATAGAGGGAACTGCCTCCAACCAGCTCTGATTCACAGTACCGCATTATACCCAAACTCCCTACTCTATCTTAGTGGAACGGATGTAGGACTTTATCATTTTCACCTCATCTACATCTTACAATATTTTCACGCAAATAATTGTTTTATGCTTTATTGTGTGATTAAGATGTGCCACACTTGGAATGGTAGGCCATGTGGGAAGAATGATCTAAACTTCACCAAATTTCATTTTTCAGGGTAACCTCATGTCATGTCCTTATCAGTAAGGACCAATCAGCGGTCCAGACTCACCCTTTGACCAGCTCCACAACGATGAAGTCGCTGCCGTCCCCCGAGTTGAAGAGCAACAGGCCGTCCGACGTGGTGGTCTTAAACTGGAAGAAGAGGTGCATGGAGGCGTAGGCCTGCAAAGTAGCCAACGCCAGGTAGCTCGCTTTCGTTCGAAACGTCACCGGATCGGCAATGATGTGGCGCATGCCGAAGCGAGCGTTGAGTTCACAGTAGGAGATGTCGCCGTTCTTGCACTGGTCCAGGTAGGGCACACCGTTGACCGTCAGGCCCTGGAGGTGACCGATGAAGTTAGAGGGCACCACAGAGATGAAGCGGCGCTCTGTCATGATGCCCGTCTCAATGTTGTGGAACTCCAGACGGGTGTGGGCCCCTGTCATTTGGCCTGGAGGGTGAAAGAGGACAGGGGAATATGTTGGGATTATAGGCCCGAGTTCCTCCTCATTTTCCTAACCATGTGGCCTGATCAGGACAAGCTTTAGGCCCAGGTAATGATATGTATACGGATGGAATATGTGGGTTACATGCTTTGATGATGTTATCGCTTCCTAGTAATGAACAGTAATGAGCTTGGCCAAGCGGCTTATTACAAATAACCCCGTCCTAAACATGGTCAGCCCCAGAGGACTTCTCGGGGCGGTTTGTGACCACCACAAACCGGTTCAAACTGACACTGGCAACTTAAGGAATAACTTCACAGGGTCATTTTTAGCCCCATGCCTAATCATATCCCCTCTCTCTTGCATTCCTCTCACCTCTCACCCCCTTCATCCCTCCATTCTACCCAACAGGGGGGTAGTGGCAGACAGTGGAGAGTGGACACTGACCTTCTACCGTCACATTGTCCACAGAGAGTTGGAGGTTCTTTCCTCTGCGTACCACTTTCACCGTGTGCCACTCGTTGTCGTTGAGCTTTTGGCCGGCGAAGACCGTCTCGGGGCCTTTACCTGGAGGGAGAGAGCTAGAGTCACCTCCCCATCAGAAAGGGTGTGGCACACTGTAGCAGCCACTCTCAGCGACTCAAGTCCTCAGAGGAGATACTGTACACGGCTTACGGAGATAACCTGCACAAACACACACAGTTTTCACACAAATAAAAAATGTGCTACAGTACAGTCACACACACACACACACACACACACACACACACACACACACACACACACACACACACACACACACACACACACACACACACACACACACACACACACACACACACACACACACACACACACACACACACACACACACACAGAAATACATGTACAGAGTAGTATTGTACTAGAAGGCATGTCTGTCATGTCTTCCATGTCTGTCATGTCTGTCATGTCTTCCATGTCTGTCATGTCTGTCATGTCTTCCATGTCTGTCATGTCTTCCATGTCTGTCATGTCTGTCATGTCTTCCATGTCTGTCATGTCTGTCATGTCTCCCATGTCTGTCATGTCTGTCATGTCTTCCATGTCTGTCATGTCTTCCATGTCTGTCATGTCTGTCATGTCTTCCATGTCTGTCATGTCTGTCATGTCTGTCATGTCTTCCATGTCTGTCATGTCTGTCATGTCTGTCATGTCTGTCACATAACCTCTAACCCAGGAAGAAAGACTCATAAACAGACAACCCAGAATCATACAGGAACAGCGGGATACCATCAAAGACAAAGCTGGAGGGAAGCTAGGTGTTGCAGTTATTGAACAAGCCTATCATGGTAAAGTGAGGATATGGTCGTGGACAGCAGAGATGAGAGGTAGAACTATTTATAGCTATGGCCTGTAGGACTAGTGGAGCTGTGTAATTGCCATATGAGTCTTTGCCAGACTGAGTAGAGTAAGTGTAGATCAGACTGAGGATGAGGTGGCTCAGCTGCATTGAATCCCCATCTCCCCTCATTTCACTTCCCCTCTAGTATAATACTACTCACTACTCCCATCTCCTCTCCTCTCCTCTCCTCCCCTCTCCTCTCCTCCCCTCTCCTCTCCTCCCATCTCCTCTCCTCTCCTCCCCTCTCCTCTCCTCCCCTCTCCTCTCCTCTCCTCTCCTCTCCTCTCCTCTCCTCCCCCTCTCCTCTCTCTCCTCTCCCTCCCCTCTCCTCTCCTCTCCTCTCCTCCCCTCCCCTCCCCTCCCCTCTCCCCTCTCCCTCCTCTCCTCTCCCTCCCCCTCCCCCTCCCCTCCCTCTCCTTCCCTCCCCTCTCCTCTCCTCTCCTCTCCCTCCCCTCTCCCCTCCCCTCCTCTCCCTCCTCTCCTCTCCTCCCTCTCCCTCTCCTCCCCTCCCCTCTCCCTCCCTCCCTCCCCTCTCCCTCTCTCCCCTCCTCCCCTCTCCTCCCCCTCCCCCCCTCTCCTCTCCCCTCTCCTCTCCTCTCCTCTCCCCCTCCTCCCTCTCCTCCCTCTCCTCTCCCCTCTCTCCTCTCCCTCCTCTCTCTCTCCTCTCCTCTCTCCTCCTCTCCTCTCCTCTCCTCTCCCCTCCTCCTCTCCCTCCCCTCTCCCTCCCCTCCTCCCCTCCCCTCTCCTCTCCTCTCCCTCTCCTCTCCTCCCCCTCCCCCTCTCCTCTCCTCTCCCTCTCCCTCTCTCCTCCCCTCCCCTCTCCTCTCCCTCCCCTCCCCCCCCTCCTCTCCTCTCCTCCCCCTCTCCTCTCCTCTCCTCCCCTCCCCTCCCCTCTCCTCTCCTCTCCTCTCCTCTCCTCTGATTATTAAAGATGTATTTACTGTAGTGACTTCTTTCCTCTCTCTCTCGCCAATTGGGCCCAGCACTATTTATAGTTTTTCCAATGACACGGACCAATTATATCAAGTGTGGCAGGGAATGAGTGAGCGAGTGACAGAGTAAAATAGTGATGGTTATTGATGAAGTCAGCAGAACTGAATCAGCCTGTCCTTGAGGTGTATTATGCTTATTATGTTTTGAATGAGCGATGTCATGACGACGGCTAATTGTGCTAGCGCTAACAGTTGCAGCGAAGGGCTCCATGTTTACACATTCAAGGCAGGATAATTCCTTTTACTAAAAGGGCAATACATTAAAAACTAACCAACGGGAAGAGGAAATTAAATAATTAGACTACGCAATACAGTAGCACAGCCTAAGAGGCTGAAACAAAAGGTTAACCCTGACGACGGGCAACTCGCAGTATTTCATGATGGCAATCACCGAGGCAAAGAGAACAGTGATTAGTAGGGAAAATAATGGGTCTGTAAACATAATGAGGGATTCTTCCACTCCACTGCCTGGTGGAACCAACCCAAATAGTACAGTGCCCCGAGGAAGCCAGTCACTTCCATTGAAGACCTACTGCAGGCTATTGTACGATATCCTGACTACCACTGTGCAACAACTGGTTAAAGGGCACATTTGTTATGGTTGGAAAACAACAAATCAAGCAGTGGCCATCCAACACTGTTAAGGCCTGATGTTTTGTTTATGCAAGAAGAAAATCCAATATTACAAATCTGTCTGTTTATTTTTGCGACTGGCGATGCGTGGTGGCTGCAGGTGCCTGGTGGATAATGGAGTGTGGCTTGGTGGAATGAGATTGTCCCCCCCCAGTTGTGTGTGAAATGATTTAGTTTTGAGGGAAAAAAAGGGTTTTATCAATTGATAGCCCATATGCGCAAACACACACGACACGCGCATACACGCACGCACACACACACACACACACACACACACACACACACACACACACACACACACACACACACACACACACACACACACACACACACACACACACACACACACACACACACACTCACACTCACACACACAGGATAACCGTTTTCCCATTAACTGTTGTTACCTTTCTCCCTGGCTTTTTGTCTGAAGCCACGGAATTGGATAGAGAGACGTTTAATCACACAATTTGAAAAGTAAATATGTGGCAAAGTCCCCTACTGCAGAGAGAGAGAACAGGAGAACGAGTTTAAGATAAACTGCTTGAGAGAGAGCTTATGAACAAGAGAATGGGAGAGAAAGAGAGAGAACGAATGGACAATAGATTTTGATGTACCACTGGAACACTTTCGGAGCCTGCAGAGCATAATTCATGGAAGATTGTTCCTCTGGGATATAGTCCATGTGCTATTTATCTGCCCCAGCCACAAGAGTCCAGAAGGGGCTATCTCTAAGAGCACAAGAGGCCTGAAGAGAACATGGGGGATAACTCTAAGGGGCACAAGAGGCCAGAAGGGGCTATCTCTAAGAGCACAAGAGGCCTGAAGAGAGCATGGGGGATAACTCTAAGAGCACAAGAGGCCAGAAGGGGATAACTCTAAGAGCACAAGAGGCCAGAAGGGGCTATCTCTAAGAGCACAAGAGGCCTGAAGAGAGCATGGGGGATAACTCTAAGAGCACAAGAGGCCAGAAGGGGATAACTCTAAGAGCACAAGAGGCCAGAAGGGGCTATCTCTAAGAGCACAAGAGGCCTGAAGAGAGCATGGGGGATAACTCTAAGGGGCACAAGAGGCCAGAAGAGAGCATGAGGGCTAACGCTAAGGAGCACAGAGGACACATCAGGCTAAAATCGCAGGCCATAACAATGAAGGTCTCATCGTGCCTGCTACCCTGAGAGAACACCAGAAAGAGGTTTGGGGGCAGATAACAATGCAATGGGTCATATTAGCTTGAAGCTAATACACAGTAACCCTACTGTAGCTAGCTAGTAGCTAATGGGTTATCCAATTAGTTTTACCCCATTAGCTTGGAGCTAATGCACTGTAAAAGCATGCAGCACTACTGCAGCTAGCTAGCAGCTAATGGGTACTTCAATCCCCATAATGCTATGGCTCTACCACATGCTACTTATCCAACTGACAGGCTGATTGGGCTAAAGTAGCTAGCTAGCTAATAGCTAATGGGCACTTCAATCCACATATTGCTTTTGCTCTACTACCTGTACGCCTAACTGGCAGGCTGCTTAATGCTGACGTTTGACCATCTTCTAATGCCCAGGTAATGAAGACAGCAAACAGGCTAGGGGAGAGGGCTTAGGGCTAAATGAGGATGTAAACCGCATTGCTGCAGTGTCAGCCAGCCTCACTCATCTCCGTAGAAACAAGGCAAATCATTAATAAAAGCAGCGGTATTAAAATGGAATTCATTTTAAGAGCGAATCCACTTTCTCTTTTTGTCGCTCTCCCTTTGTCACTGAGATCAATGGGAGAACGACCACTGATCATATTAACAGAGGAGGTCATTCTCTCACTTGTTCTCTCGTTGTCACACCCTGACCATAGTTTGCTTTGTATGTTTATATGTTTTGTTTGGTCATGGTGTGATCTGAGTGGGCATTCTATGTTACATGTCTAGTTTGTCTATTTCTATGTTTGGCCTGATATGGTTCTCAATCAGAAGCAGGTGTTAGTCATTGTCTCTGATTGGGAACCATATTTAGGTAGCCTGTTTGGTGTTGGGTTTTGGGGGTGATTGTTCCTGACTCTGTGTTTGTTGCACCAGATAGGTCTGTTTCTTCACATTTCTTGTTTTGTAGATTGTTCATCTTTATTAAAGATGTTTACCAGTAACCACGCTGTGTTTTGGTCCGCCTCTCTTTCCCCAGAAGAAAACCGTTACACTCGTTCATTCTCTGTTATCTCACATTAATTCTCCATCTATCTCACACTCCATCCCTCCCTCCCCCATATTGTCTGTCCTCAAGGTGGACGGTATAAAGTTTGGTGTTTTGGTCGGTATTGGAAGCTCCTGTTTTAGCCATCTGGTTTAATGTGGATGTCATTTACTGTGTGGAGGACCCGTCAGCAGGATGGATGAGATGTGTTACATTCATAAGCTTTTTCCCAATTAACAATAGTCGATTAATCAATTATCACAGTATTTCTATGTAAATACCATTGATTAATGCACACTAATCGATGAATGCGCCCATTTAATCAGCGGCTATTTGTTGCAGTGCAGTGCATCATTCCCACAAGTTAACTCAGGGTTAAGAGGCAAGGAGAAGTAAAGCTCTCCATTTTGGCTTGACCACTAGGGTATGGAGAGATGGGTGTACTTTGACCAACTCAACTGGACCCAGAGCCACAGTTTCTCCCCAACACATAGAACCATTTATCAGCCACAACACCTTTGAAACAGTGGAACTGAGAGTCTCTACACCGATCTTCTCGAACCAACATCTCCTCTAAGTCTCAGTCTCGTCTCACAAGAGATGAGATGAGAAACTAGGCTGTTGCGTGGCACGACCGCTGCGAATCCCGCACAGGCGGCACCATGGCATCGTTAACCGAGAGGAATCCTGACATGGCTGGGAGTCTAAATGGGCCGCAGCAAAGCATTGTGGGACGCCTCGGGGAGCAACAGCCTGTCTCCAAGAGAAAGAGAGTTCAGGACCTATCAGCGCTGCAAGGAGACAGGGTCACACCCTCAGGGGCTGCGGTGCGATAGTGTCACTATTACTAGACGCCACAAGCACGTCACGACTCCTTGGGGTGAGAGTCAAATGTGTTCCATGGGGTCGCTGAAGCATGTGTAAATCATGGAGCCGAAGGTCAGAGGGCACTGCAGGGGATATAAGTCTGTGTCACTGAGTCAAGGGTTTGGGATTATGTTTAGCCATTGAGACGCTGTCTACTGCTTTGCATGGCAGAGACTCCATGGTTTGAGGCAGTTCTGAAGCTATTTTGTTTTCATGTATGGTTTTTATACCGCACAGGCAATAATACATTTTATGCTCGACTGTCAATGATAACTTTTGAAATGTGATTCATACATTTGTTTCAAGGGTTGCATAAACATAGAAGGAGTCATTTTGGTTTTCATTTTCTCAATCTGTTTCCACTGCTTAACAAAGCAACTACAGGTCATACGTCTTCCTAATTGCCTATTTCATCTTTTCAAACTCTCACCTTTATAGTTCGTAGAGTTTAGCCTACAGTAGCCCATAGAGATTGCCTGACTCAAAATCCATACAAGGGGGAATAATAATGAGGACCTAGCCGGATGTTGAGGTGGCAATTCAGCAGTACAGCCACGCGTGGCCTCCCAGGGAGAGGAACAGCATTGGGCCCGCATCCACTAATTAAAATGGGCTTCAGACAAATTCTCCCTCCTCTTTTTCCTCTCCCCATTCTCAGCTCAGCAGCCCCCCTTTGAGGATGGAGGGAGGATGCCGACGCTCAGGACCCGTTGCACGGTCTGTGTGTGTGTGTGTGTGTGTGTGTGTGTGTGTGTGTGTGTGTGTGTGTGTGTGTGTGTGTGTGTGTGTGTGTGTGTGTGTGTGTGGGTGTGCGAGAGAGAGAGAAAAACAAAGACGGAGAGAGAGAAAAAAAAGAGAGAAAGGGAAAGAGAAAGAGAGAGACAGAAAGAGAGAAAGACAGAAAGAGAAAGAGAGAGAGAGAGGGGTGGCAGATGAGTGTAGATCCTGGATGACAGCTATGGATTTTGATCCTGTGTTTTCAGCGCAGTGTGGAAAACGACTGCTAATATCTGCTGACTGGGGGTGATCCTTATAGCCAAGGCACGGTGAGGAATCAAATGATAGAGGAGGGGAGGAGAGAGACTAGCTAATGCAACTCTCCATCTATAGGTGTCTGCTTTACTCCCGAGATAGACAGGTGGCGCGTGATCAAAGAGGAGAGGAGGGTGTGTGTGTGTGTGAGTGTGTGTGTGTGTAGATGCAGAGTTATTTTTCATGGATCTTGCACAGTAAGAAAATGGTTCCCTGCAGTGTTTCCATCTGAAAATAATAACACGGTACTGCAAATATTGGATGAGAAAACACCTTCAAAAAATGAACACACATGCACCTTTTATCACGTCTCTCTCCATCTATCTCACTTTAACACACACACACACACGCACACACACACACACACACACACACACACACACACACACACACACACACACACACACACACACACACACACACACACACACGGTCAGAGCTTGACCACATAGTCCACAAACAGTGTAGATACAGAGGCCACTTTACAACCACTGAAAAGCCACCCCAGGGACCAAGCGCCACGCAGTAGACTGGGGTGATGAGGCTAACAGGAAGCAGCTAAAGAACCTTCAGTGACTCAAGTTATAGGTCTGTGTACTGTACTGTAGGTGTGTACATGCACTGTACCTGAGTCTGAGACTGGGTATATGCATGCTGTGTGGACATGTGTTGTGTGGGTGCCCACACAAACAAATACTACAGTTTACTATAGAATACTACTGTACTTACTATAGAATTCTGTAGTAAACTGTAATAAACTATACTCCCCACTGTAGTATCCCTTGATCATGTGTAGTACTTGCTATAGGATGTTGTAGTATACTGTAGAATACTATACGAAATACTACAGTAATATACACAAGAAAACACTGTCGTAAATACAGAGACAGAGATGTCTGCAAAAACACCACAGTCTGCAAAAACACTACTTTTTTTAAACTATAGTAAATAGTATCGTATCTCATTTGCATATTACCTGCCCATTCTCTTCCCTCATATCCCAATTTGTGCCACCCATTAGTGAGAAATCTAGATGCCAAGTATACACCATATATTTTGTTCCCTACAGGTTATAGAAAAGCGCTGAATAATTAAACAAAACACTTAAAAAACAATACAGTAATTACTATAGTATATACTGTAGTACACTTTTTTAACTACATATTTTATACTATAGTACATTGTAAATAGTACAGTACACTACAGTAAAATAAAACTACAGTGAACATCATAGTATACACAATTTTTTTTATGTGGGTGTCTGAGTGCCAGTCTGCTTTCTGACAGGGTAACACAGGCTGTGCCCTAAAAATGCCTTCTCTGACATTACACAGTCTCATACTGTGTACAGAGACACTAACATGTGGTCTGTGGTTGTGAGGCCGGTTGGACGTACTGCCAAATTCTCTAAAACGATGTTGAAGGTTGCGTATGGTAGAGAAACATTAAATTCTCTGGCAACACTCTGGTGAACATCCCTGCAGATAGCATACCATGTGCACGCTGCCTCAAAACTACAGACATCTGTAGCATTGTGCTGCACAGAATTTGAGAGGAATAACATTTTTGGTCCCATATTTCAGTTCTTGAAACATGGGACCAAAACTTTACATGTTGCGTTTATATTTTGGTTCAGTATAAATAGAACGATCATTTTAATTCTATTGGGTAGACAGGGAGTGAGAGAGATGACGAGATAAGAGAATGGTAAAGTGCGAGAAAAAGGAATATAGAGAAATAGGATGACAGTGAAAGAGGAATAGAGAGAAAGAGGAAGAGAGAGAAAGAGGAATAGAGAGAAAGAGGAAGAGAGAGAAAGAGGGAGAGAGAGAAAGATATAAATGCAGGAAGTGGTTACCAGGTGTCACGGATCCCTCCAGAACTGTGTCATTGCGCACACCTGGTCCCCATTTCCCTGAGTGTAATTGTTTAAACGTGCCCTTTGGTTTCTATTGGGCTGTCGATTATTGTTCCAATGTCCGGTCGTATGAGTTCCTGTGCTGTGTTGTTGTGGCTTTCGTGCTGCATGTATTGGGCAGATGATTACGGGTCTCGTCCCGTGTAGAGTCATTGTGTACGCGTATGTTACGGGTCTCGTCCCGTGTAGAGTCATTGTGTACGTGTATGTTACGGGTCTCGTCCCGTGTAGAGACATTGTGTATGTTACGGGTCTCGTCCCGTGTAGAGTCATTGTGTACGTGTATGTTACGGGTCTCGTCCCGTGTAGAGTCATTGTGTACGTGTATGTTACGGGTCTCGTCCCGTGTAGAGTCATTGTGTATGTTACGGGTCTCGTCCCGTGTAGAGACATTGTGTATGTTACGGGTCTCGTCCCATGTAGAGTCATTGTGTATGTTACGGGTCTCGTCCCGTGTAGAGTCATTGTGTATGTTACGGGTCTCGTCCCATGTAGAGTCATTGTGTATGTTACGGGTCTCGTCCCGTGTAGAGTCATTGTGTATGTTACGGGTCTCGTCCCGTGTAGAGTTATTGTGTACCTGTATGTTACGAGTCTCGTCCCGGTGTATTTATTCAAGGTACTTTTGATTGGGTTTCAACCCTGTGTTTTGTATACGTGTTTGTTTGGTCTTCGGTCCCTGTGCCTTTACATGGCACGTTGTAATTTGGGTAAATAAAAAAATAAAAAATATTACGTATTCCTGCGCCTGTCTCCCGATCTCTTTATACCGACGTGGCACCAGGTCCCTGGCACAGAGAGGAAGAATCTGTCAGAGATGTCGATTCAGCAATACGGCTTTCCCTACAGACTGCTCCACACCCAGGATGTGGCATGGGAAAACACTCCACAGGCTAGCTCACAGGCTCATGCGTGTGTGTGTGGGGGGTACAATTGGTTACATGCGTGTTTATGCAAGTGTGTGTGTGTGTTAGTGCGTGTGGGTGTGTAGCGTGAAGCCACCAGTCTCTGTGCCATCCCTGTGCCCCCGCTCTTCTCTGCCATCTGCTCTCTCTGGCATCCTTCCCATGTTGTTTGTGAAGGAGGAGGACCATCCCTCCATCCACTTCTGTCTTTCTCATCACTCTCTCACATAGTCATCCTGAGCAGTGCCAACTATCCCTCCCTCCCTCCCTCCCTCCCTCCCTCCCTCCCTCCCTCCCTCCCTCCCTCCCTCCCTCCCTCCCTCCCTCCCTCCCTAACCTCATGCAAGACTCTCCAATAACTGTTTTTGCTCATGACTTCTCCACAGTCTTTTGGCTTGAACACATTTGAAACTTGTGTCCTAATCTGCCTCTACGAGTATTTGTAAAAACTCCATATGTTTAGGGGTGTAGCCCCCTGATATTGTCCATATATGATCATCATGTTTGATTAGTCTATACATTGCAATGGCTTTAGACACTGCTACACTCTGCCGTACCACCTGCCCTCACGCCACTGATGTCTCATGTTTCTTTGATTCAAGAGTTACTGTGTCAGCCTGTTATGGAGCAGATAGGTAACTTCAGGATGGCATCAAACCAGCTGACACAACGGGCATGCCACACCAACTGGGAGCATAGGCAGGGCAGGCCACACCAACTGGGAGCATAGGCAGGGCAGGCCACACCAACTGGGAGCATAGGCAGGGCAGGCCACACCAACTGGGAGCATAGGCAGGGCAGGCCACAACAACTGGGAGCATAGGCAGGGCAGACCACACCAACTGGGAGCATAGGCAGGGCAGGCCACACCAACTGGGAGCATAGGCAGGGCAGGCCACACCAACTGGGAGCATAGGCAGGGCAGGCCACACCAACTGGGGGCATAGGCAGGGCAGGCCACACCAACTAGGAGCATAAGCAGGGCAGGCCACACCAACTGGGAGCATAGGCAGGGCAGGCCACACCAACTGGGGGCATAGGCAGGGCAGGCCACACCAACTGGGGGAATAAGCAGGGCAGGCCATACCAACTGGGAGCATAGGCAGGGCAGGCCATAACAAATGGGAGCATAGGCAGGGCAGGCCATACCAACTGGGAGCATAGGCAGGGCAGGCCATACCAACTGGGGGCATAAGCAGGGCAGGCCATACCAACTGGGAGCATAGGCAGGGCAGACCACACCAACTGGGAGCATAGGCAGGGCAGGCCATACCAACTGGGGGAATAAGCAGGGCAGGCCATACCAACTGGGATCATAGGCAGGGCAGGCCATACCAACTGGGAGCATAGGCAGGGCAGGCCATACCAACTGGGGGAATAAGCAGGGCAGGCCATACCAACTGGGAGCATAGGCAGGGCAGGCCATACCAACTGGGGGCATAAGCAGGGCAGGCCATACCAACTGGGAGCATAGGCAGGGCAGGCCACACCAACTGGGAGCATAGGCAGGGCAGGCCATACCAACTGGGGGAATAAGCAGGGCAGGCCATACCAACTGGGAGCATAGGCAGGGCAGGCCATACCAACTGGGAGCATAGGCAGGGCAGGCCATACCAACTGGGGGAATAAGCAGGGCAGGCCATACCAACTGGGAGCATAGGCAGGGCAGGCCATACCAACTGGGAGCATAGGCAGGGCAGACCACACCAACTGGGGGAATAAGCAGGGCAGGCCATACCAACTGGGAGCATAGGCAGGGCAGGCCATACCAACTGGGGCATAGGCAGGGCAGACCACACCAACTGGGGAATAGGCAGGGCAGGCCATACCAACTGGGGGAATAAGCAGGGCAGGCCATACCAACTGGGGGCATAGGCAGGGCAGGCCATACCAACTGGGGGCATAGGCAGGGCAGGCCATACCAACTGGGAGCATAGGCAGGGCAGGCCATACCAACTGGGAGCATAGGCAGGGCAGGCCATACCAACTGGGAGCATAGGCAGGGCAGGCCACACCAACTGGGAGCATAGGCAGGGCAGTCCACACCAACTGGGGGCATAGCCAAGGCAGGCCATACCAACTGGGGGCATAGGCAGGGCAGACCACACCAACTGGGGGCATAGGCAGGGCAGGCCATACCAACTGGGGGAATAAGCAGGGCAGGCCATACCAACTGGGGGCATAAGCAGGGCAGGCCATACCAACTGGGAGCATAGGCAGGGCAGACCACACCAACTGGGGGCATAGCAGGGCAGGCCATACCAACTGGGAGCATAGGCAGGGCAGACCACACCAACTGGGAGCATAGGCAGGGCAGGCCATACCAACTGGGAGCATAGGCAGGGCAGGCCACACCAACTGGGGGCATAGCCAGGCAGGCAGGCCACCAACTGGGGCATAGGCAGGGCAGTCCACACCAACTGGGGGCATAGATGCAGGGCAGGCCATACCAACTGGGGGCATAGGCAGGGCAGGCCACACCAACTGGGGGCATAGGCAGGGCAGGCCACACCAACTGGGGGCATAGGCAGGGCAGGCCATACCAACTGGGGGCATAGGCAGGGCAGGCCACACCAACTGGGGGCATAGGCAGGGCAGGCCATACCAACTGGGGGCATAGGCAGGGCAGTCCACACCAACTGGGGGCATAGCCAAGGCAGGCCATACCAACTGGGGGCATAGGCAGGGCAGTCCACACCAACTGGGGGCATAGCCAAGGCAGGCCATACCAACTGGGGGCATAGCCAAGGCAGGCCATACCAACTGGGGGCATAGGCAGGGCAGGCCATACCAACTGGGGGCATAGGCAGGGCAGGCCACACCAACTGGGTAAATATAGATGGACAGGCCAACTGTCAAGGGTAAATATAGATGGACAGCAGCCATACCAACTGTCAAGAGGTAAATATAGATGGACAGGCAGGCCATGACAGTCAACTGGGGGCATAGGCAGGGCAGTCCACACCAACTGGGGGCATAGCCAAGGCAGGCCATACCAACTGGGGGCATAGGCAGGGCTGGGGGGCATAGATGGCAGGGCAGTCCACACCAACTGGGGGCATAGCCAAGGCAGGCCATACCAACTGGGGGCATAGCCAAGGCAGGCCATACCAACTGGGGGCATAGGCAGGGCAGGCCATACCAACTGGGGGCATAGGCATGGCAGTCCACACCAACTGGGGGCATAGCCAAGGCAGGCCATACCAACTGGGGGCATAGGCAGGGCAGTCCACACCAACTGGGGGCATAGCCAAGGCAGGCCATACCAACTGTCAAGGGCATAGATGGCAGCAGGAACTAACATACTGTCAAGAGGGCAGGGCTAAGTCCACACCAACTGGGGGCATAGGCAGGGCAGGCCATACCAACTGGGGGCATAGGCAGGGCAGTGCCACACCAACTGGGGGCATAGATGCACAGGCAGGCCACACCAACTGGGGGCATAGGCAGGGCAGGCCACACCAACTGGGGGCATAGGCAGGGCAGGCCATACCAACTGGGGGCATAGGCAGGGCAGGCCATACCAACTGGGGGCATAGGCAGGGCAGGAACTAACATGACCAACTGGGGGCATAGGCAGGGCAGGCCACACCAACTGGGGGCATAGCCAGGCAGGCCATACCAACTGGGGCATATGGCCAAGGCAGGCCATACCAACTGGGGCATAGGCAGGGCAGGCCATACCAACATGACTGTCAAGGGCAGGCCATAGGCAGGGCAGGCCATACCAACTGGGGGCATAGCCAGAGGCAGGCCATACCAACTGGGGGCATAGGCATGGGCAGGCCATACCAACTGGGGGCATAGCCACAGGCAGGCCACACCAACTGGGAGCATAGGCAGGGCAGAACCACACCAACTGGGGGCATAGGCAGGGCAGGCCACACCATGACTGGGAGCATAGATGGACAGGGCAGGAACCACCATGACTGTCAAGGGCATATAGATCACAGGCAGGCTATACCATGACTGGGAGCATATAGATGGCAGTCCACTAACATGACTGGGGGCATAGCCAAGGCAGGCCATACCAACTGGGAGCATAGGCAGGGCAGACCACACCAACTGGGGAGGCACATAGATGGACAGGGTAGGAACAACATGATTATGTCAAGAGGTAACCACCATGATGGACAGTCAGGAACTATAGTAGAATGTCATGTAGTGTGTGGTTAATGATGCCAACATACATAGAGGTCAATATAGATGGTAAATATAGATGGACAGGCAGGAACTAACATGACTGTCAAGAGGTAAATATAGATGGACAGGCAGGAACTAACATGACTGTCAAGAGGTAAATATAGATGGACAGGCAGGAACTAACATGACTGTCAAGAGGTAAATATAGATGGACAGGCAGGAACTAACATGACTGTCAAGAGGTAAATATAGATGGACAGGCAGGAACTAACATGACTGTCAAGAGGTAAATATAGATGGACAGGCAGGAACTAACATGACTGTCAAGAGGTAAATATAGATGGACAGGCAGGAACTAACATGACTGTCAAGAGGTAAATATAGATGGACAGGCAGGAACTAACATGACTGTCAAGAGGTAAATATAGATGGACAGGCAGGAAATAACATGACTGTCAAGAGGTAAATATAGATGGACAGGCAGGAACTAACATGACTGTCAAGAGGTAAATATAGATGGACAGGCAGGAACTAACATGACTGTCAAGAGGTAAATATAGATGGACAAGCAGGAACTAACATGACTGTCAAGAGGTAAATATAGATGGACAGGCAGGAACTAACATGACTGTCAAGAGGTAAATATAGATGGACAGGCAGGAACTAACATGACTGTCAAGAGGTAAATATAGATGGACAGGCAGGAACTAACATGACTGTCAAGAGGTAAATATAGATGGACAGGCAGGAACTAACATGACTGTCAAGAGGTAAATATAGATGGACAGGCAGGAACTAACATGACTGTCAAGCATGCAGGCACGTGCATGTCACTCCTTCAGTCCAGTCCTGTGTGTGAGTCCAGACACGTGCATGTATACAGACGCACACACACAGTTCCCCTTCTCCACACACACACACACACACACACACACACACACACACACACACACACACACACACACACACACACACACACACACACACACACACACACACACACACACACACACACACACACACACACACACACTCCCTCTATGTGTCCAGTCCCGGCGAGATAATCATGGCCATTGATGTCATAGGTTAATGGCTGTTTGTTCCACAACAACCTTCACAGTTGATTACTCATCCCCTGTTTAGACAGCAGGAGGAAAGGCTGGGCTGGCACACTGGAGCCCTGCTAGTCCTTCTACACTACACTGTTGTCTGTTAAATCAGGGCCATTACACAAGCCTCAGTGCTAACAGCTAACATCTCACAGCAATGCATTACAATGTATTTCTGATAAGCTAATTCCTGGAGTAAATACTGTACTGAATAAGGAAGTGTACCGTGTTTTCAAGTGAGAGAGAGAGAGCGAGAGAGGGAGGGAGGGAGAGATAGAGAGAGAGAGAGGGAGAGATAGAGGGAGAGAGAGATAGAGGGAGGGAGAGATAGAGAGAGAGAGGGAGAGATAGAGGGAGAGAGAGATAGAGGGAGGGAGAGATAGAGAGATAGAGGGAGAGAGAGATAGAGGGAGGGAGAGATAGAGGGAGATGGAGAGATAGGGAGAGAGAGAGAGGGAGGGAGAGAGGGGGGAGAGAGAGAGGGAGAGAGGGGGAGAGATAGAGGGGGAGAGAGGGAGAGAGTGTGTCACATACAGAAGACATAAAGGTGGTGGTGGAGAGGGACAAGGAGAGATATAGGAGAGAGAGAGCGGGAGAGAGAGACATGACTGACTCAACCTACATATAAAGAACTACCTAGCTAATGGAAGTAAATCTGCAAAGATAGTGAGAGAGAGAGAGAGAGAGAGAGAGAGAGAGAGGGAGAGAGGGACATGACTGACTCAACCTACATATAAAGAACTACCTAGCTAATGGAAGTAAATCTGCACACCGACATCATTATCCAAATGTCCATTGGTGTCATTCATCAAAATATATACATCTTTTAGAATGCAGTACAGGATATTCAGATATGGATTTTGTATTATTATTGTTCTACTACAGTATGTAAATTCTTTCTCTGAGATACAAATGTTTGCCATTGAAACCGCTACACTTTCAGTATTCATCTAACCTATTTCCATACCATATAGCTCAAATGACTGCATGCATACTGCAGCCATTTCTTTTTGTACAGGCCTCAAATTGAATTCCTGGAGGTAGCAGGGCTGTGCAACTAACAGCTTATTTAAAGACCCTGGGAACATTTTCATGATTCATGACCATGAACTGTGTTATTAACCTACCTCATTGACTTTCAGATTGTGGAGTGGCTCGGTTAGAAATGAACCCCAGCACCATTTCAATTGGAAACCATTCCTGGTATAGCATGCTGTACTTGTAAATAAGCCCTATTCTCGTGAATACGGTGCTAGCCATTTAACAGGGTCCATATTGTTTCGTAGGGGACAATAAAAACGCTATTGATTTGTTTCATCATCTGGTGAATAACATTTGTTAAGAGGGTGATTGAGATTCTATGATGTGCAATGCACAGACCCGTCTGGGTATGTCTCTCTCCATGTTTCAGGACAACAGCAATGGAAGGCTTTGTTGTGATATACTGCTGAAATGGTTGAGAAGTGGTTTCTATAGCATGAGATGATCACTTGGCTCTGCTTTGTCCCAGATATAGGGATCAGGCTGTCTTTGACATTGGTCGTATTTGTCTCCTTAGCCTATGATGTCATATTTACTATGGTATCCAAGGAGAGCGGGGCCCATCTCAGATCTAATGAAGGGTGTGTGTGCCAGCCAGTTGTAATAGCGCCAGTCTGCTAACAGCTAGCGCAACCACCGAGATGAAAGATGTGATGAACAACAGAGTGTGGTGATTAAAACACAAGAAGACAGCCAGACAAGATCCTCTCCGACTCTCACTCTGTTTTCTCATGCTCTCAATTTCTCTCTGTCCATTCCCCCTCTCCCCCTCTTCTCCCGTTTTGCTTTCTCTCTACCCCCTCTCTCTATCTACTCCCCTCTCTCTCCACCACCTCTCGCTCTACCCCATTCTCTCCCTTGCGCCATACTCTCAGATCCCCATCCTCACAGAAAATACCTCTCTCTCTCTCTCTCTCTCTCTCTCTCTTTATCTCCATCTCACCCTTTTCCCTCTCATCTATTTCCATTTTGAAAACAGAGCAGACCTTTTCTCGTCTCTCATCTCTCCCTCTTGGGTAAGTAGGCCACGCTGGCAGTCAGCTGAGGACACTGTCGCATCCTGCCACCACAGCAAAACAACCCCAGCAGCCAAAACATGGCATGATTTGCCAGGGGATACGAGGGAGGGGGATGGGAGAGGCGGCCACACAGAGTGTGACTCCCAGCCATGATTATCCATTATCCATGACCCTGTAGGCCAATTATCACGATAAGGGACAGAGAGGAGGGCCAGGTGGGTTGTTATCAGGCTGCTTCTCTAACACCTGCACCCTCACTGTAAGGTGTGTGGTGCCTGTTCGCATGCATGATGAGACCAAATCTGTTGTTATCTAGCCGAGCAATGGAGGGAGGGGAGATGTCGAGTGGAAGAGCGATTGATCCTAATAGTGAAGGAGGTGAGAAATTAATCTCTCTCTCTTTCACCTCTCTCTCCTTCATCTAATTAATCTCCCTCTTCATCGTCCTCCCCATCTTCCTCTGTCTATCACTTATTCTCTCTATCTTCCTCTTTCTATCGTTTCATCTCTCTATCTTCCTCTGTCTAGCTCTTCATCTCTCTCTCTTCCTCTGTCTATCTCTTCATCTCGCTCTCCCTCTGTCTATCTCTTCCTCTGTCTATCTCTTCATCTCTCTCTCACTCTCCTGGTGGATTTAGTTGAGTTGGACCACGTCACCCAGCATGCAGCAGCAGCGTTGCCCTTGGAGACCCCATCATTCTGCTACGGGAGTATGAACCCAGACAGCATCAATGTGCTGTTGCTCCTCTCATTACACCTCCCATAACAAGCCTATATTTAACCTCTCTCTTTGTCAGCCTATTGGGTTGAATGGGCTGCCATCTCACCGTGCAAGTTGAATACTAAGAGACTAGGGGTGTATCTCAATGCTGTTAAGTTGCTTCCATTTCTTGTGTTTTCATCTCCATGATCACTGACCTGGCATGGCCTAAAATGGCCAGGCACAGATGTTGTTTGTCACTTGTTTCTGTTAAAAGTATATATGGAAAGGAATCCATGGATGAGTATTGACACACCCAAGGAGATGAGTTGTATACCATTTTACCAAGCCATTAGGGTAGTGAAAAATGGTACAACATGGGGACAGGTGGCACCATACAGGGCTGGTGGGCAGGGTGGCACCACCCAGGACTGGTGGGCAGGGTGGCACCATACAGGACTGGTGGGCAGGGTGGCACCACACAGGACTGGTGGGCAGGGTGGCACCATACAGGACTGGTGGGCAGGGTGGCACCACACAGGACTGGTGGGCAGGGTGGCACCACCCAGGACTGGTGGGCAGGGTGGCACCACACAGGACTGGTGGGCAGGGTGGCACCACACAGGACTGGTGGGCAGGGTGGCACCACACAGGACTGGTGGGCAGGGTGGCATCACACAGGACTGGTGGGCAGGGTGGCACCATACAGGGCTGGTGGGCAGGGTGGCACCACACAGGACTGGTGGGCAGGGTGGCACCATACAGGGCTGGTGGGCAGGGTGGCACCATGCTGGGCTGGTGGGCAGGCTGTCCTGGTGCCATAAGTCAAGGGGAGAGAGGTAAATGGAGGGAGAGATATTCCTTGGGCGTCATGACACCCTCCTTAAATTATCCTCACTTTAAGTTACACCACCACCCTTTTCTGTCTTTCTGTATATGACACACTGTCTCTCCCTCTATCACTCCCTCTCTCACTCTTTCTCCCTTTCTCTCTATTTCTCTCCCCCTCTCCCTCTATTTCTCTCCCCATCTCCCTCTATTTCTCTCTCCCTCTCCCTCTATTTCTCTCTCCCTCTCTATCTCTCTCCCTCTCTTTCTCTCTCCCTCTATTTCTCTCTCCCTCTCCCTCTATTTCTCTCTCCATTTCTCTCCCCCTCTCCCTCTATTTCTCTCTCCCTCTCCCTCTATTTCTCTCTCCCTCCCTCTATTTCTCTCTCCCTCTCCCTCTATTTCTCTCCCCCTCTCCCTCTATTTCTCTCCCCCTCTCCCTCTATTTCTCTCCCCCTCTCCCTCTCACTCTATTTCTCTCTCCCTCTCCCTCTATTTCTCTCCCCCTCTCCCTCTATTTCTCTCTCCCTCTCCCTCCATTTCTCTCCCCCTCTCCCTCTCCCTCCATTTCTCTCCCCCTCTCCCTCCATCTATTTCTCTCCCCCTCTCCCTCTATTTCTCTATTCCTCTCCCTCTATTTCTCGCTCCCTCTCCCTCTATTTCTCTCTCTCTCATCTGTTGTCATTTCTCTGCTTCAGTCCTCACACCTCATTCTGTATCTCTGAGCTACTGTTGGTCTATTTGTCTCCTCTCCTCCAGCTCTCCTCTTTCTCTACGTTGCTCTCTATTTTGGGTGAATTGTGTGAAGTAAGGGGTCTGACAGAGACAGTAGAAGCAACTTCCAGACTGGGGAAACACTGAGGCAGGTACACTCAGTGCACTCCCAAAAATGTAATCTCCCTCTAATTGTAAGGTCAGAGTCAACCTTATACTCCATTATACTGACTGGCACCCTTTCAGGCTGGTCTTAATATAAAATAATAATATATCCCATTTAGCAGACGCTTTTGTCCAAAGCGACTTACAAGTCGGCTGGGGCCACTACTTTTACATATGGGTGGTCCCAGTGGGCTGGTCTTTCAGGCTGGTCTTTCAGTCTGGTCTTTCAGTCTGCGTATTTTACCCTTGTGGAAAACTGGCACATATCTTGTTCACTTTGGTGGTTTTTTGGCAAAGAAACAGAAGCAATATTGATTGATTGTAATTTCACTGGAGGCTAGTTTTCCCTTACTATTGGTGTAACTTTCACCAGACTTGGAAAGGGAGTTTTGAACAACGGAACCACATACATGTGCACTTGTACACGCTCATTCCGTTTCAGCTCTAGGAAAATACCCTGATTATGTCGTCCTTTGAAGTTTGATGTGCTTCAAAGCTCTACTTTATTAGGTCATTTCTGCTTAACATCTGAAGAGGCATTTGGTTCATTTCTGATTTAAACATGCGGCGAGCCGGAAAACTTGTCAAAATTAAACGAGAACACATATGTGGCGGACACATGGATATTTGCGAACGTTTTTCCAAATCTTCGAAACGGGCCTCGGTAATGTTGTGAGAGTCATATCTCTGTTCCTGAGTGTAGCTATCTTATGAAGTTTCTTCTCTGTCTGTGTGCACATTGCATATCCAGTAACACAGGACATGTCATAGGACACATTACAACTGTCCTAACCGGTTGTCATTTAACCAAAGTTTATAATCAAAAATCAAACAAACACCGCTGACATAATTCTAGCTATTACGTTCATGTCATAAAGAATGCAGCTCATTGCAAAGGGTGCAGAAATGAAGACAAGTGTCCTAATACATGCCATCTCCTCAACAGTTGGCTGCTTGGAATGAATTTGGCCCTGAAGAGAGTCTGGGTAGGAAAAGATCATTGAATTAAGCTCTGACCGCCACTCAAGCATTAAATTGCCTTAAAAGATGATTTCATTTCATCAGAGCATTGGGTGAAATGGAACTATTATACATGGCGATGTCAATACATGTCCAAACTGAACTCTACTGTAGTGTGGACTACTATCATAACTGATTCCATACAGCCTCACAATTATACTACATGATGTCTTGTTAAGTGTTGCTCTCGATAAGGACCCAATACATAAAACATTTTATGACACATATGAATCTTTATACATATATACCACTTACATATGTATACAGTAAGTTGTATACCTATATTTAAGCAATAAGGCACAAGGGGGTGTGGTATTATATATTGGTCATATACCACAAACCCCCAAGGTGCCTTATTGCTATTATAAACTGGTTACCAACGTAGAGCAGTAAAAATACATATATTGTCACACCCGTGGTCTACGGTATACGGTCGGATATTCAGGGCTCGACCACCCAGTTTATAAATGCCCGTGTAGCTAAATACCTATCCTACACCCCTTGTTTTTCTCTATGCTGGTACTGTAGTCTGTTTCTCCGTCTGTGTTGTGAAACGGATGTCCCCTGTGTGACACGGGGACATGGGAAGTCATGCCTCAAAGCTCAGCGCAGGGCGACACACAGGCACACAGATGTTACAGCGAGCACCTGACACGGTGGTACTCACACACAGCCGACATGTTCCTGTGCCCCCACGTTTCATCTATGCGGGCTGCGTGTGTGTGTGTGTGTGTGTGCGTGCGTGCGTGCGTGCGTGTGTGTGTGTGCGTGCGTGCTTATGAGCCTATACTCTACTTCATGCGCAAATGTGTGTGTGCCTTGGATCGTGTGTGTGCCTTGGATCGTGTGTGTGCCTTGGATCGTGTGTGTGCCTTGGATCGTGTGTGTGCATTGGATCGTGTGTGTGCCTTGGATCGTGTGTGTGCCTTGGATCGTGTGTGTGCCTTGGATCGTGTGTGTGCCTTGGATCGTGTGTGTGCATTGGATCGTGTGTGTGCATTGGATCGTGTGTGTGCATTGGATCGTGTGTGTGCCTTGGATCGTGTGTGTGCCTTGGATCGTGTGTGTGCCTTGGATCGTGTGTGTGCCTTGGATCGTGTGTGTGCCTTGGATCGTGTGTGTGCATTGGATGTGTGTGCCTTGGATCGTGTGTGTGCATTGGATCGTGTGTGTGCCTTGGATCGTGTGTGCCTTGATCCTTGGATCGTGTGTGTGCCTTGGATCGTGATGCCTTGGATCGTGTGTGTGCCTTGGATCGTGTGTGTGCCTTGGATCGTGTGTGTGCCTTGGATCGTGTGTGTGCCTTGGATCGTGTGTGTGCCTTGGATCGTGTGTGTGCCTTGGATCGTGTGTGTGCCTTGGATCGTGTGTGTGCCTTGGATCGTGTGTGTGCATTGGATCGTGTGTGTGCATTGGATCGTGTGTGTGCATTGGATCGTGTGTGTGCCTTGGATCGTGTGTGTGCATTGGATCGTGTGTGTGCATTGGATCGTGTGTGTGCCTTGGATCGTGTGTGTGCATTGGATCGTGTGTGTGCCTTGGATCGTGTGTGTGCCTTGGATCGTGTGTGTGCCTTGGATCGTGTGTGTGCCTTGGATCGTGTGTGTGCCTTGGATCGTGTGTGTGCCTTGGATCGTGTGTGTGCCTTGGATCTTGGATGTGTGTGCCTTGGATCGTGTGTGTGTGATGTGTGTGCCTTGGATCGTGTGTGTGCCTTGGATCGTGTGTGTGCATTGGATCGTGTGTGTGCATTGGATCGTGTGTGTGCATTGGATCGTGTGTGTGCCTTGGATCGTGTGTGCATTGGATCGTGTGTGTGCCTTGGATCGTGTGTGTGCCTTGGATCGTGTGTGTGCCTTGGATCGTGTGTGTGCCTTGGATCGTGTGTGTGCCTTGGATCGTGTGTGTGCCTTGGATCGTGTGTGTGCATTGGATCGTGTGTGTGCATTGGATCGTGTGTGTGCATTGGATCGTGTGTGTGCCTTGGATCGTGTGTGTGCATTGGATCGTGTGTGTGCAAGTGGATGGGGCAAAAGGGCGTGACATTGACAGAAGGATCTGGAGAGAACAACATTGCTCACCATACGTCACAACACATCTCATTGCAGAGTGGCTGGTGCTGTAAGGTGGTGAAATATCACCCTCCATATTGATACATCGCTTACACCACCAAACTAACCACGCCCACTGGGTTACATGATATCACTTACAGTGTAGGGAAGAATCTCACCCCAATTCACATAGGGAATGATTGGCATTATGTCTGCAGGAACACAAGTCTTTCCCTACACCCGCAATAACATCTGCTAAATATGTGGTATGCGACCAATAAAATTAGATTTAATCCTAAATGGCACCAAATTCCATTTAGGGTTGTCGTCAAAAGTGCTGTATAGGGAACGCGGTGGCATTTGGGATGCAGCCGATCAGTGGGCTACTGGATGTAACTAAGGGAAGAAGGAGATATTGGCCTATAGGCTAAATCAGGGTATTCAAATGTTACCCTGCGAGGTCCGGACTACTGCTGCTTTTCTGTTCTATCTGATAATAATGCACCCATCTGATATCCCAGGTCTAAATCAGTCCCAGATGAGAGGGGAAGAATTTAAATAAGCAGTGAAACTGGCTTCGAGGTCCAGATTTGAATTTGATGGGCTGCGTCTACATATGCAGCCCAATTCAGATGTTTTTTCTCCATTAATTGGTCTTTTGACCAGTTAGACCAGCGTTTCTGCCAATAATTGGGTTAAAGATAATAATTGGGCTGTCTGTGTAAATCTATAGCAGATCTATGATAAGTAGAGCTAAGTAGAACAAGTTGGGTTTCCACCTGCTAATCCACTTCTTTCGTCGTCTGAGGGTTGATAACCAGGATAATTCCCTCAAACTACTGTACTACCACTCAGAAACACAATGAAATGGAGAATAGACCATTCACTTGTTGATTGAGAGATGTCTGTGTGTGCGCCCTCTGCTGGAGAAACATAACCCTCCTAAATCCTTCTCTTTTCCAGAGACAAAGACTTGTCCATGTGTTATCATGACATCTAGTGTTGGCTTGGCTGCAGTATGTTGTGTTCAAACCATCCCATTATTTCAAAGTGAGTCATGCCAGCAGCAATAGAGAGAAGGAGGCTTTTCCATCATCTTATGACCCTTTCAGTATGCTGGTGGAGATGGCATGAATACAGGGCCTTCAGGAAGTATTCACTCCCCTTCACTTTTACACATTTTGTTGTTACAACCTGAATTCAATTGCGATTTTCTTTGTCACTGGCCTGAATATTGTTTATAATTTATTTTTATTTTTTTAAAGCTGAAATGTATTGAGTCAATAAGTATTCAATCCCTTAGTTATGGCAAGCCTATTTAAGTTCAGGAGTAAAAAAAAAATGCTTAACAAGTCACATAATAAGTTGCATGAACTCACCCTGTGTTCAAAATGAGTGTTTAACATGATTTTTGATTGACTACCTCATTTCTGTACCCCACACATCCAGTTATCTGTCAGGTCCCTCAGTCCAGCAGTGCCTTTTAAAACACAGATTCAACCACAAAGACCAGGGAGATTTTCCAATGCCTTTCAAAGAAGGCCACCTATTGGTACAGTAGGTGTACTATTTTAAAGCAGACATTGAAAATCCCTTTGAGCATGGTGAAGTTATTAATTACACTGTGGATGGTGTATCAACACAACCAGTCACTGTAAAGATACATGCATCCATCTTTAATCAGTTGCTGGAGAGGAAGGAATCCGCTCAGCAGTGGTGTAAAGTACTTAAGTAAAAATACTTTAAAGTACCACTTAACTCGTTTTTGAGGGTATCTGTACTTTAATATACTATTCAATTTTTTTTTTACTTGTACTTTTACTTCACTACATTCCTAAGGAAAACTATGGACTTTTTACACATTTTCCCTGACACCCAAAAGTACTTGTTACATTTTTAAAGCTAAGCATAATCCAAAACATGCATCCTGTTTTGCACCATGTACTAGAGTCATACTGCAAAAAAATGTGGCAAAGCAATGAACTTTTAGTCCTGAATACAAAGTGTTATGTTTGGGGCAAATCCAATCCAACACAATCCAACACTCTCCATATTTTCAAGCATAGTGCTGGCTGCATCATGCTATGGGTATGCTTGTAATCGTTAAGTATTGGGGAGTTTTTCAGGATAAAAGAATTACGGAATGGAGAGTATTTTGTGTAGATCGTTGACAAACAATTACAATTAGATCCATTTTAATACCACTTTGTAACACAACAAAATGTGAATATTTGCAGAAGGCACTGTATATTGCTGCGTATGTGCAATGCTTGTAGCACATACAAATATAGATACATATAGATACTGGCACTTTAAAAAAAGTATACATTTGTGCACTCAGTGACAGACAGACAGACACACACACACACACACAGCAGGTTTCTCCTTAGTCATAGTGGGGCCTGCACTTACCTTGTCTGTTGACATGTTAACAGAGACAGTTTGCTGTCGTTCTCTCAGCATGCGTTGAAATACTTGTGTTTGTTCCCATGACGCTGTATGTCTGTCTACTCTAGGGGGCTGTGCCCTCAATGGAGTCTACATTTTTACATTTAAATGTGAGACATTTAGCAGAAGCTCTTATTCAGCATGACTTACAGTATTGAGGGCAGTAATTTCACATTAAGTATAGTGATTTCACATGATGCATTCCAACACCAGCACACATAAAACGAATCAACTAAACAGCCCTGTTCATTTGACTTAAATGAACACCCAATAGTAGGGGGAATTCACCAGTGTGTGAGTATGTGGGCAGAGAAAGTGAACGTGTGTAGATTGGAAAGGGAAATGATAGAGATATGCCTACAAAGCCATTGGGTCGTTCCAGCAATAGATGTCTTTTGAGTAGCATAACTTGGTGGAAAAAAAATTATTTGATTTCACATAATTTTGAACATTCGGTCATGAATTGCACATGTTCAAATTAATAAAAAACTAAATTTCCCATCTCAAGAGGTAATAGGCACTATAGTAAGTGCCTACTAAGCACCAAATAAAGTAACAGGGTTGACCGTAACAGGGTTGACCGTAACAGGGTTGACCGTAACAGGGTTGACCGTAACAGGGTTGACTGTAACAGGGTTGACCGTAACAGGGTTGACCGTAACAGGGTTGACCGTAACAGGGTTGATGACTTCATCTTAAGTCAGCCATAAATCCCCTCGTGACAGGGGGAAAAGAGGCTTGTTGTGTGCAACAGCGAGGGGCAATTGAATGCAATCTTCACAAAAACATTTAAATAGTTAAATTGTCGTAGGTGACAGGGTTGAA
Organism: Oncorhynchus masou masou; assembly: GCF_036934945.1. Lineage (NCBI taxonomy): Eukaryota > Metazoa > Chordata > Actinopteri > Salmoniformes > Salmonidae > Oncorhynchus > Oncorhynchus masou. The sequence continues at coordinate 52,562,990 of NC_088238.1, forward strand.
ATGTTATACTCAACCCACTCAGTTTTCCACCACAAACACTAGAAAATGGCCAGAAAGAGTAGAACCAGATCGACTGCTTTTCCACTACGATTTGGCTATTAGATGTTCAATGTTTCTTAAAAAAATATATATATATCCAAAAAGAGTTAGTTTAACCATAATTAAAACAAGAATTTAGTTCAAATGACAGGGTTGAGCTTAACATGAGGGAAAGGGTCTTTTGACCTTAAAATGACAAATTAAACACATTAAATAAAGAATAGTCTTCTGAAAGGAGTTTGTCAACGCAATAAAATAATTGGTGCTTTACAATGCTGGTTAAAACTTGGGGTTAAACGGGTTAACATTTTCCTAGAAGCCACTTTAGCAAGTAGTTATTCAAATAAAAAATCTTATTTATGTAATTTTCCGCGTGGTCTATATTAAAAGGCACTTCATTTAATATAACAGGCTTTTAACGTTCTATATTTGTGCACAAGACCTACTTAAAATCTCAAAGTGAGGCACTCATTTCATGGAACGACCATATTAATGAAATGAGCAGGGTGGAATAGAATGAAATGAACAGTCAAAGGGACCAAAAAGGGGGGAAATAATAGACAGAAAGAAGAAAAGAAGGAAGGAAATAAGAGGGGATTTATGAGAAAATTCTATCATGAAATGAAAATGGAAAATCCCAGTGTGGTCTCAGAGGCAGAATAAATAGCATAGGATGATACCATAGAGTATTGTATTACCAAAGAGGATAGATTTTTTTTTAAATGGCCAAGATGACAAAGAGAGATAGCTTGTTTAAAAAAGGGCTGGTGTAAAAAGGGCATCACAAAATAAAAGCGATTGGATTGATTGACTTGAATGCATTACGGTCGAAAACATTTATATGGGACACATTCAACAGAAGACTGTTGATACAATCAGCAGAAAAATATAGATATAGTCATAAAAATGCATAGAACCACTTACTGAGGTTACAGTCTATCCTGATACAATCTGGTGGGAGAGAGAGCGAGATGGTGAGATCAAATCAAAAAAAAAGAGAGAGGAGAGAAAGAAGAATAAAAGAGAGAGAGAGAGAGAGAGAGAGAGAGAGAGAGAGAGAGAGAGAGAGAGAGAGAGAGAGCGAGAGACAATAACATTTTACATCCTTCAAGGTACATTCTGCAGACAACCAAGCATTTAGCTAGGGGCCACCATCCGGGGACAGAGCTACGAGTCAGGATCACCCTTTCCCACACCTCCGTCATCATCCCCTCACCACCCACCCCTCCCACCACCCACCCCTCCCACCATCCACCCCTCCCACCATCCACCCCTCCCACCATCCACCCTTCAAAATCCACCCAGTCCCAATGCACTACAGAAGGCAAGCTATTCACTCAATCGTTGATACAATGAAGCTCTCTCTCTCTATATAAATCTATCACTGTAGGCCCACTTGATGGCAAGGGGACAATGCCCATTCAATAGGTTGAGGATGATAAATGTACATTATACATTAATTAGATTCTTGATACCTTGTGATGGACGACCTGTTAGATAGACAAAATAATAAATAGATCGAGGTTATAAACGCTACACGTAGGACGTATGCGACTGAACACAGACAACGAAGGATCTAATCTCACAGATATTCTTGTCTTTGACAGAACTGCAGTACATGTGACATGGATCATTCACCATTATTTGTCACAAGCATGTCATTTCAAGCTGCATATAAATCCAGTCTAATTTCATTTGTTAAATGTGCCGAATACAAGTGTAGACCTTACCTTGAAATGCTTAGTAAATAGAGTTAAGAAAATATTTCCGAAATAAACTAAATTAAAAAATAAGTAAATAATTGAATCAATCATAAAGTATCACAATAAATGTACATAACAATAACAAGGCTATATCTAAGGGGCACCGGTACCGAGTCAATGTGCTGGGGTACAGGTTAGTCGAGGTCATTTAGAGAGTCAGGGAAAGCATGTCATTATTCCTATTCCCTCAAGTAGCTTTTATCAGAAATGGCTTAACAACGGCTCCGTGGCTTTGTGGTTGTGGGTTAGAAACAGCTTGCCTTTTGTAGCCCCTCGGGTGTGGAAACCAACAGCAGCAATATTGGGAAAGGGTGATCTGCACACCCCAGCCACAGTAAGTCAAGCGCACACTTCTACATCTGGATATACTAAGAGCTATGCTAGAATATGCTCTCAATAAATCTTTTTCACTCGTCTTTATTCTACACAGCTTCCTCTGAAATGCATGTCCTCGGATAGAAATTGTAAAATGGCTGAGCTCTGTTATTGAGTTAGTGGCCTCTTGTGCCCTCTGGTGGTGACAGGCTGTGTGTGCGTGTGGCTGAGGCTGAGGAGTGGTCTCGAGCTGTCAACCGCTACAGAATAGATGACTCAAACAGCCAGGAACCAGGCCCACTGTTATAGGGGGGAGGATTGCGACTGCAGATATGAATGTGATTATCCATTCCTCAATGACAAAATTGTCCACAGCTTGTGAGAGTGAGGTGTACAGTATGTTAACTAATGTGATTTCATGGCAAGTATTAGAGCATTGTTGTCATTTAAGCAGCTGTGTCTTAGTCACAGAACGCAGAATGATTGATTTAAAACCATCTAATTGTAAATTGATAATCTGATCATGAGGTGTCATCATCCCTGATCACAAGTCAACGTTATCAGTGCAGTGTCCCTGTACACCGTTTGATATTGATCAATTAACTCATCTTTAATTAGGCCTATCATAATGGTAAGCAATAACACATATCTCCAAGAGCATCCTCTGATTCTATAATGATTCCCCCTCCAATTAATTTTCTCCAAATGAGCTATGAATAGAAATGTTGATGTGGATTTGACACCTCAGGGAATTGTGGGGTTTTGGATACATTAGGGAGACAGCTATTAGGAAGAGGTAAACCAATATCTGGTTCATTTGGACACTTTAGCACTATGGATTAGCATTTAGCTTCATTAGCAATGTGTTTAGGGGGGGGGGTGATTGTTCGGGGCCAAGGCTGATGTGGGTATGTGTGTGTGGGTGCTGAGGCTCGCAGGGCTGAGCAACATTTTCGACACAGGACCTCCGACTGCGTGTGTGTGTGTGCGTGCATGTGAGTGTTTGTGGATTTGTGGGTGTAGCTGTGTGTAGCTGTGGGACAACACTGGGCTCTGAGCCGGTCTCTCTGACTGTTTGATCCAAGGGCCGCAGACATACAGGCCATTGAAGGGATGAAAAGTTCCATCTTCTGAGCCTTGGCCAGGTGAGAGATGAGAGAGAGAGATGAGAGAGAGATGAGAGAGAGGGAGATAGAGAGAAAGAGAGAGAGAGAGAGAGAGAGATGAGAGAGAGAGAGAGAGAGAGAGAGAGAGAGAGAGGGGAGATGAGAAAGAGAGAGAGAGATGAGAGAGAGAGAGAGAGAGAGAGAGAGATGAGAGAGAGAAAGAGAGAGAGAGACAGAGAGAGAGAGCCAGAGAGAGAGAGAGCGCCAGAGGGCGGCAGTGAAATGAACAGAGAAAGTAGAGAGTGAAAGAGAGAGAGAGAGAGAGAGAGAGAGAGAGAGAGAGAGAGAGAGAGAGAGAGATTGAAAGGGGGAGAGAAGGGTAAGATAGAGATAGATGAATATGCTTTGGCATTATTGGAGGAACCATCCTCTCCACCACCACCTCCTGTCACTAAGTTGGTGGCCCACACTCCTGTATCCCAGGGTGCACCTGGGCCCCGTTTCTCCCCGGCTCCTGCTCTCTCCCTTTAAAAGATGGAATATAAAGGGGTGGGCCTTAGGTCACAACAGTCTGCCAGGAGTCCAAACTTCTGGATGTTGGCAATGCAGCCATTTACCTACTTCTCCAGAGTCAGATTAATCATGGATACCATTTTACGTCTTCAGTTTGAAGGAAGCTGCTAACTAGCTCTAGCGCAACTGCTAATTAGCGTTGGTGAAATGACTGGAAGTCTATGGTATCTGCTAGCATGTAGATACCCATAGACTTCCAGTCATTACACTCAGGCTAGTTAGCTTTTGCTCACAAAAAGATCTGTAATTTCCTTCATACTGGACGCAGAGACATACAAACGGTATTGACGAGTTCACCTGACTCTGGGGAAGTAGATAGTATCCCTTTAAGGCCTAGCGCTGTAGAATAATATGTTTCTGTTTTCTTATTCCATATCATCGTTTTAAAATATATCAATATATTACTGCCTTCCAGTCTTTCTTTTTTTGTACTAATTTAGAAAGATGTTAGTGTATATATGACAATAATGTCTCTGACTTTACCATTCTCTTTTTAATTTTTTTAATTTTATTTTTACCCCTTTTTCTCCCCAATTTCGTGGTATCCAATTGTTGTAGTAGCTACTATCTTGTCTCATCGCTACAAATCCCGTACGGGCTCGGGAGATACGAAGGTTGAAAGTCATGCGTCCTCCGATACACAACCCAACCAAGGCGCACTGCTTCTTAACACAGCGAGCATCAAACCCGGAAGCCAGCCGGACCATAGCGTCGGAGGAAACACCGTGCACCTGGCAACCTTGGTTAGTGCGCACTGCGCCCGGCCCGCCACAGGAGTCGCTGGTGCGTGATGAGACAGGGTCATCCCTACCGGCCAAGCCCCCCCTAACCCGGACGATGCTAGGCCAATTGTGAGTCGCCCCACGGACCTCCCGGTCGCTGCCGGTTACGACAGAGCCTGGGCGCGAACCCAGAGTCTCTGATAGTACAGCACCCTTAACCACTGCGCCACCCAGGAGGCCCCTGACTTTACCATTCTCTATAGCACCCTCTGCTGGCAGACTGTCTGAACAACAAAACCCCTTTCTGTTCCTTTTGCTAGAGATATCTCCATAGGGACCAGGGGAGAAACAGAGCAGAGAGGCTACAGGTCTAACCAGGGAAGCAGAGACAGGAGGCGGGCTTGCAGTGACAGACAAAGGCTCAGGTTTACGGGGTGGACATGGAGCTTGACGGAAGGGGTTAAGAGAAAATCAGAGGTTGTCATGGTGGGGTTGTCATGGGCTACCTAGGTTGACGGTCAGCTTGACCCTGCCACCGTCCAGCTCTAGCCGCAGGGTGTCGGCGGACTCTTTGGAGGTGGTGGCCATGAGGAGGCCGTAGGCCCTTTGGGACATGAACCGCAGCGCCACGTCCTCTGCCTCGGTGTGCATGGTGCCTGGGATGAGGATCTTCAGGTACATGCTGCTGTCGTAGCTCAGCACCGTCGCCTCTGTCAGGGGGCAGGGGTATGGAGAGGAATGTAGAAGCATGCACACATGAGCAGATGCAGATACAGGTTCAGACAGACAGGCACATACATTAAGAAGTGACACGTCATGACGTTTAACAAGAGAACCAGAGATTACAGATCTGATTCTGTAGTTTTCCCAGTACGTACATTGACCCCCCCCCCCCCCCCCGCACCTCTCTGATTCAGAGGGGTTGGGTTAAATGCGGAAGACACATTTCAGTTGAAGGCACTGAGTTGTACACCTGACTAGGTATCTCCCCTTTCCCTCTAATACAACCAACAGAAGGTATGACGTAGATTACATCATAGACACCAACAGCAAAACCCCTGCAGCTGACTTTACGTAGGTCCCTTCCGAAGAGATGATTGACAGGTTGCCTAAGGAGGTCTCTCTGTATGTGGGTAAACACATGTTGCCGTGGGCTGTTTCACCATGACTGGGGACTTCCCTTTTTATTTTGGATGAATATGGTTTGGAGCACAAACCAAATGCTATATGATACTACTTGTCAGACCACTGAAATCCACTTTAACACAAAGCATATCGCCTTTTGGCAAACAGGTACTTGCTGTTGAATAAAACGGCCGACTCAAATGGTTAGTTTCCAATCTCACTGTATTATTGAAGATCAAGTCCCACTACTTAAACATTAATATTGAGTTAGACCACCCTGGTCAGACAAGTAACAACAAAGCACAATATTGTGTAATTCTTTTTCATACACTTGCAGTATCAGATAAACACACTAGAGGGCAGGGAAGCACCACAAAAACACAGCACATCAGTAACTAACATTATACCAAAACTGGTACAAACTGACCATTCATTCCATGATGTTCAGTCCTTCACTGCCTTGATTTCAATCCAGACTCTTGTTACCATTGATACGCCTACAACACAGCATCTCTGAGTTGTGCATTCACTTCTAGCGCTGGAAAAAGTAGCCAATTGTCTGACTTGAGGAAAAGTAAAGATACCTTAATAGAAAATGACTCACGTAAAAGTGAAAGTCACTCAGTCAGATACTACTAAAAGTCTAAAAGTATTTGTTTTTAAATATCAAAAGTAAATGTAAATGATCTAAATAATTGTAATTCCTTATTTTAAGCAAAACCGATTATTTAGTTGAATTGACTGACACCCAGGGGCACACTCCAACATTCAGACATCATTTAGAAACAAAGCATTTGTGTTTAGCGAGTCTGCCAGACCAGAGGCAGGAGGCATGACCATGTGTTCTCTTGATAAGTGTGTAATTGGACCATTTTCCTTCCTGCTAAGAATTAGAAATGTAACGAGTACTTTTGGGTGTCAGGGAAAATGTACGGAGTTAAAAGTAGATTCTTTTCTTTCGGAATGTAGTGAAGTAAAAGTACAACTTTTCAAAAGTATAATTAGTAAAGTAAAGATAGTACTGTGTTTTTACGTTGCACCACTGGGTCTGGAAGGAGATGTTACATGCTTTCCTTTAGTGCTACGACACAGCCGGCAGCCTACAGCTAATTAGAATGGATCAGACATACGTAGCCGCTAGCACGTTGTGTCACCCCCGCACAGGCAGACAGAGAGAGCAGCCTCACACCACCTGGATGGATGTGACAAGCCCAGATGGTGACAGTAAGCATCGTCGCTCTACCGAGCTCCACGAGCCTCCGTCAGCCTCCCACCAGTTCAGTCAGCTAGCTCCCCATCCCTGCCAAGTCAACGCAGGACCAAATGCCACCCATCCCCAAGTGCATAGCTCCTTTTCGCACACTGCAGCTGGTGGATGCTTTAGAGAGGCACCAGGGTAAGTCAATATAGCCTCATCATCTAAGCCTATTATGACTCGGGTTAGCTGGCTTGTAAGCATGAAACCCAATGGAACTTAATCCCGACGGATCCCACTTCTGACATCGTCTCCCCACGGATCCCACCGCTGCCACCAAATGTCCCCTTCCTGTTTCATCACCACCTGTTCCCCACCGCCCTGCTCCTCCCCGTTTCCCAGCCACTCCTCACCGAGTTCACAGTTGCTGCCCAGGTAGCCGGTGCCGGTGCAGTCACAGATGTAGCGGTTCCATCCCTCTTTACACAGGCCTCCGTTCCCACAGGGGGTGCTGCTGCACCTCTTCTGAAGCTCGCGGGTGCAGAAGCTGCTGACGCCCGGGGAGCTCTGGATCTCGGCCAGGCGGCGCACGTCGCGGCTCTTGCCGTCGATGAAGAGGTCGCGGACGCAGCCCACGTAGCCGTAATTGAGCAGGGCGGTCCAGACCTCGGGGGGCAGCACCAGGTCAGAGCGGGTCTCGGGGAGACCCCCCAGGAACATGTCACTGTCCAGGTCCAGGATCTCACTGCCCTCGTTGGAGTTAAAGGGGATACTGCGGCTGTTCACTGAGATGGAGCCTGGGAGTGGAGGAGGAGGAGGAGGAGGAGGAGGAGGAGGAGGAGAAGGAGGAGGAGGAGGAGGAGGAGGAGGAGGAGGAGGAGGAGGAGGAGGAGGAGGAGGAGGAGGAGGAGGAGGAGGAGGAGGAGGAGAGATAAGGGGGTGTATACATGATGTCAAGTGTGTGTGTTTGTGTGTGTGTGTGTGAGTGAGTGAGTGAGTGAGTAAATTGAAGCATCAGGCAAGGTAATGTGTGTTAGTGTGTTTACGTGTTGGTATCTTGTGTGTTTGTCTGTAAGTGTTATTTATTGCATGTGACTTTGTGTGTGTGTGTGTGTGTGTGTGTGACTGTGTTTGAGTGTATGTGTTGAGTGCTTTTGTATGTTCTTGTGTGTTTGTCTTGAGGCTGTAATCGATTGGCTGGAGGGGAAATGACCCAGGAGTATACAGCACAGTTGAGAGTGGATGAGACCTGGGCTCCTCTTGGCTGTGATTTACCACTCACTCTAAATTGTCAATGAAAACGCTCCAACAGGAAGGACAGGAGTGTGATCAGAGAGACTCCCTATAGGAGCATCCCAATATGGGGATTAGTTAGGATGTATGAGGAGGCTTCCCACACACTCTCTCTCTCACACACACGCAAGAACGCAGACATGTACACACACACGCACAAACACACAGACACACAAACACATAAGTGCCTACGTGCATCATGCACATCCCTCAGGGGACAGTACTAGGAGAGAAGACATGGATATGACAGCACCGATAGAGAGGCAGGCCGAGAGGGCTGAGAGGTGTGTAGAACAGTTTTAAGACAGGACAGAGAGAGGCAGGCAGAGAGGGCTGAGAGGTGTGTAGAACAGCTTTAAGACAGGACAGAGAGAGGCAGGCAGAGAGGGCTGAGAGGTGTGTAGAACAGCTTTAAGATAAGACAGAGAGAGGCAGGCAGAGAGGGCTGAGAGGTGTGTAGAACAGCTTTAAGACATGACAGAGAGAGACGGGCAGAGAGGGCTGAGAGGTGTGTAGAACAGCTTTAAGACAGGACAGAGAGAGGCAGGCAGAGAGGGCTGAGAGGTGTGTAGAACAGCTTTAAGACAGGACAGAGAGAGAGGCAGGCCGAGAGGGCTGAGAGGTGTGTAGAACAGCTTTAAGACAGGACAGAGAGAGAGGCAGGCAGAGAGGGCTGAGAGGTGTGTAGAACAGCCTTAAGATAGGACAGAGAGAGAGGCAGGCCGAGAGGGCTGAGAGGTGTGTAGAACAGCTTTAAGACAGGACAGAGAGAGGCAGGCCGAGAGGGCTGAGAGGTGTGTAGAACAGCTTTAAGACAGGACAGAGAGAGGCAGGCCGAGAGGGCTGAGAGGTGTGTAGAACAGCTTTAAGACAGGACTGAGAGAGGCAGGCCGAGAGGGCTGAGAGGTGTGTAGAACAGTTTTAAGACAGGACTGAGAGAGGCAGGCCGAGAGGGCTGAGAGGTGTGTAGAACAGCTTTAAGACAGGACAGAGAGAGAGGCAGGCAGAGAGGGCTCAGAGGTGTGTAGAACAGCTTTAAGACATGACAGAGAGAGGCAGGCAGAGAGGGCTGAGAGCAGAACAGTTTTAAGACAGGACTGAGAGAGGGGCTGAGGGCTGAGGTGTGTAGAACAGCTTTAAGACAGGACAGAGAGAGGCAGGCAGAGAGGGCTGAGAGGTGTGTAGAACAGCTTTAAGACAGGAGAGAGAGAGGCAGGCCGAGAGGGCTGAGAGGTGTGTAGAACAGCTTTAAGACGGGACAGAGAGAGGCAGGCCGAGAGGGCTGAGAGGTGTGTAGAACAGCTTTAAGACAGGACAGAGAGAGGCAGGCCGAGAGGGCTGAGAGGTGTGTAGAACAGCTTTAAGATAGGACAGAGAGAGGCAGGCCGAGAGGGCTGAGAGGTGTGTAGAACAGCTTTAAGACAGGACTGAGAGAGAGGCAGGCAGAGAGGGCTGAGAGGTGTGTAGAACAGCTTTAAGACAGGACAGAGAGAGAGGCAGGCCGAGAGGGCTGAGAGGTGTGTAGAACAGCTTTAAGACAGGACAGAGAGAGGCAGGCCGAGAGGGCTGAGAGGTGTGTAGAACAGCTTTAAGACAGGACAGAGAGAGGCAGGCCGAGAGGGCTGAGAGGTGTGTAGAACAGCTTTAAGACAGGACTGAGAGAGGCAGGCCGAGAGGGCTGAGAGGTGTGTAGAACAGTTTTAAGACAGGACTGCGAGAGGCAGGCCGAGAGGGCTCAGAGGTGTGTAGAACAGCTTTAAGACATGACAGAGAGAGGCAGGCAGAGAGGGCTGAGAGGTGTGCAGAACAGTTTTAAGACAGGACTGAGAGAGGCAGGCCGAGAGGGCTGAGAGGTGTGTAGAACAGCTTTAAGACAGGACAGAGAGAGGCAGGCAGAGAGGGCTGAGAGGTGTGTAGAACAGCTTTAAGACGGGAGAGAGAGAGAGGCAGGCCGAGAGGGCTGAGAGGTGTGTAGAACAGCTTTAAGACGGGACAGAGAGAGAGGCAGGCCGAGAGGGCTGAGAGGTGTGTAGAACAGCTTTAAGACGGGACAGAGAGAGGCAGGCCGAGAGGGCTGAGAGGTGTGTAGAACAGCTTTAAGATAGGACAGAGAGAGGCAGGCCGAGAGGGCTGAGAGGTGTGTAGAACAGCTTTAAGACAGGACTGAGAGAGAGGCAGGCAGAGAGGGCTGAGAGGTGTGTAGAACAGCTTTAAGACAGGACAGAGAGAGAGGCAGGCCGAGAGGGCTGAGAGGTGTGTAGAACAGCTTTAAGACAGGACAGAGAGAGAGGTAGGCAGAGAGGGCTGAGAGGTGTGTAGAACAGCTTTAAGACAGGACAGAGAGAGAGGCAGGCCGAGAGGGCTGAGAGGTGTGTAGAACAGCTTTAAGACAGGACAGAGAGAGAGGCAGGCAGAGAGGGCTGAGAGGTGTGTAGAACAGCTTTAAGACAGGACAGAGAGAGAGGCAGGCCGAGAGGGCTGAGAGGTGTGTAGAACAGCTTTAAGACAGGACAGAGAGAGAGGCAGGCAGAGAGGGCTGAGAGGTGTGTAGAACAGCTTTAAGACAGGACAGAGAGAGAGGCAGGCCGAGAGGGCTGAGAGGTGTGTAGAACAGCTTTAAGACAGGACAGAGAGAGAGGCAGGCCGTTAGGGCTGAGAGGTGTGTAGAACAGCTTTAAGACAGGACAGAGAGAGAGGCAGGCAGAGAGGGCTGAGAGGTGTGTAGAACAGCTTTAAGACAGGACAGAGAGAGAGGCAGGCCGAGAGGGCTGAGAGGTGTGTAGAACAGCTTTTAGACAGGACTGAAGGACAGGAAGATAAGAAATAGAACAGGTGGATGACGGAGAATGAGTATACATCACAGGAGGTTGGTGGCACCTTAATTGGGGAGGACGGGCTGGAGCGGAATAAGTGGAATGGTATCAAATTCATCAAACATATGGTCTACATGTGTTTGATGGCATTTCATTTGCTCCGTTTCAGCCATTATTATGAGCTGTCCTCCCCTCAGATTCTTCCACTGGTATACAGTACATAGTCTGTATTTATGTGTACATCTCCGCAACATAAGAGTAGCTGGAAATGTGTATAGTTGTTACAATGGCTTCCTAGCTTGTACATGAATATGTCATAAATGTAGAAAAGTACTGATGTATTGCTTTATAGATGTTCATATCCTCACCTTTCCTCCCTTCCCTCTGGAAGTCCACATGGCACCAGTCCCCGTCGTTCACCTTCTTATTACTGGTCTTCAGCTTGATACTCCCAGATCCCATGTCCATTAGCAGGTAGAGAAACCCATCCAACAGCTCCATGGCGAAGTAGTCTGACTTCATGTCACGACCTGGTTTCTGCTCTTTAGGACCCTGGGTGCGCCCGTGGCTAAACAGGAGCAGGCCGCTGGGTTCTGTGGTGCGGAAGTCGAAGGAGATGGAGCCTGTTTTCTTGGTGTTCCACTTGGGCAGGGCGATGAAGGACTCTGGGGACTCAAAGGTGACGGGGTCCAGGGCGGCCACGTCCTCACAGCGGAAAACAAGATCTCCGTTCAGGCTGATTTTAGGGTCCCGCTCGATGGCTAGCCGGGAGAGTTCTAGCTTGAAGTCGTTATTCTTGTACACCACCTACAGGGAAAGGGGGAAGGCAATAGAAACAATTTCGATTTAGTATTGTCAGCTGATGTTTACCTTCTGTATGCTGTGCTAGCAATCATAGACCCCACATGAATGTGGGAAAGAGAAGTTATGCATACAAAGGCCTACTGCTTAGTTCTATATTGATAGGTTTGAGAAAGACTACGCCCAACAATGCATCAGGGACTTTGAATGTGAATAAATATATAACACACTAGTCTTTGAATACTGATGCTGTCTAGCTTTTCTTGGAAAGAAAATGTGTCCATGATAGTTTACACTGCTTTACAATTCAAAATGCACTTCACTCCCTTCACGTTGAATTTAGCATCTCAAGGTCTATATGCCTAGAATTTTCAAAGGACTAACCGTAGACATTAAAAGAAGTGTGGCGTTTGTTTGTGTGAATATGACACATAGTTTAGCAAACTCAATTATTCACAATGGCACTCTGGGAGATCTCAAGTTGCAGGAAGAAGGGAATAAAACAAGGGATAAACTAGACGCCTACAGACTAATGCAAATTCCTGACAGACGTGATTATAAAAAGTGTCTACATTGTCCTGGGTGTCTCCATTCATAATGTAAAGTATTAGGTGTTAAAACTCTGGACAGTGTGTTAAGCTGTCTTTGGGTGTATTTTCTTCCTGCAGCTTTTTCTGATAGGTACATAGACCGTGATGATTGCTGTCATCGGCTAGATGCTGGAAAGGTGGCACACTGTGAAACCGCTATATGAAAACACCTCTTCGACACAGGGTGAAGAGACAGCAAGAGAGTGGGCTCTTGTCCCGGAGCGCACACCCTGTCTTACCACAGCTCTTAACGCACGCACACACACACACACACACACACACACACACACACACACACACACACACACACACACACACACACACACACACACACACACACACACACACACACACACGCAAACCACATTGACCACACACAGGCTCCTAGACACACACACACACACACACACACAAGCCCAAACACTGACCCCTGAAAGTAGTGCTTTTAGAGTCGTGTTAGAAAGATTCCCAGTCCAAGCACAGGCTTCAATTTCTTCAGTCCTATCAAGGCAGTGCAGAGATACTGCAAAGTCAGCAACAAAAATGGACCAGCTGAAATCTCAGGGTTCACTGAAATGATTTTAAAACCCCCTAAAGTCAATTGATGCACCGGTGTGTACATTTAAGTTACAAAAAAAATTGCCAGCAAAAACCGCCAATGTCACACTTCCGCATCTGCGGTGAAAGTTGCCAGAGCTAGAGCGGTGTTGTTTTACTCTATGACCTCCATAAGTGTGCCTTGTTAAAAGTTTGTGGAATCTCTTTCCTTCGAAATGCGTTTGAGCCAATCAGTTGTGTTGTGACAAGGTACCGGTGGTATACAGAAGATTAGCCCTATTTGGTAAAAGACCCAATTCCATATTATGGCAAGAGCAGCTTAAATAAGCAAAGAGAAACGATAGTCCATTATTAACTTAAGAATGGAAGGCCAGTCTATATGGAAAATTTCAAGACCTTTGAAAGTTTCTTCAAGTGCAGTCGCAAAAACCATCAAGCGCTGTGATGAAACTGTCTCTCATGAGGAACGCCACAGGAAAGGAAGACTGTGAGAGAAAAATTCCATACTTACCTGATTTATTTGATATGAATGGTTAACAATTAATATTTAATTACTAGTAAGATATTTCTGACCTACTAATGCTGTTTTTACGGTATCCTCTCTAGTTCCCTGCAGCTAATCTGGGCATATGGTTATTAGAGATGGCTTGAGCTGACAAATGAGTTAAAGACTGCATTACATAGACAAGATTTTACTAGAGATATTTTAGGAATAGAACAATCCCTCATCGTCTCAAAATAATCCTTGCATCTGGGAAACTAAGCCAGGGTGGGGGTAAGACAACACCCCCGTGCAGATAAAAACAGGATAAACCCAGAGTGGCTTATGTTGCCCCAATCTGCATGGGAGGGGTGGAACCAACCATGACTAAACATTCTTAGATCAGCCTTATAAAGAACTCGGCATTTGTAGAAAGGTTTGGCTACTCGGGCCAGAAGTCAAGACTGTGGGGTTGACTAGTCTCATTATTGCAATGATTAATTGATATTACATGAAGATGATTGTTTGAAGAAATAACAAAGTCTCTCTCAGTATGAATTTCCAGGACAAGACCCAGAAGTACATCTGTTGCAAAGGATAAGTACATTAGAGTAACCAGCCTCAGAAATTGCAGCCCAAATAAATGCTATAAATGCTAAATATATTTTGACATGCTGTTAACGGTCCTCAAAGCACACACATCATTGAGTACTCCTCTTTTCAGTTCACTGCAACTAGCGACTGGAACGAGCTGCAACAAACACTCACACCGGACCATTCTATCTCCATCTCTTCATTCAAAGACTCAATCATAGACACGCTTACTGACATTTGTGGCTGTTTCACGTGATGTTTTTTTGGCTATACCTTCTTGCCCTTTGTCTGTGCCCAATAGTGTTTGTACCATGTTTTGTGCTGCTACCATGTTGTGCTGCTGCGTGTTGCTAACATGTTGTTGTCATGTCATGTTGCTACCATTCTGTGTTTTCATGTGTTGCTACCATGCTATGTTGTCTTAGGTCTCTCTTTATGGAGTGTTGTGGTGTCTCTCTCTTGTCGTGATGTGTGTTTTGTCCTATATTTTTATAGAAAAAAAATAATCCCAGCCCCCATCCCTACCTACAGGAAGCCTTTTGGTAGGCCGTCATTGGAGGACATAACTAGGAGTCTGGTTAGACTGTAAACTCTCCTTCCAGAGTCATATTAAGCATCTCCAATCCAAAATAATTAAATGTAGAATCGGCTTCTTATTTCGCAACAAGGCCTCCTTCACTCATGCCACCAAACATACCCTCGTAAAACTGACTATACTACCTACCGATCCTTGACTTCGGTGATGTCATTTACAAAATAGCCTCCAACACTCTACTCAGCAATCTGGATGTAGTCTGTCACAGTGCCATCCGTTTTGTCACCAAGGCCCCATATACTACCCACCACTGCGACCTGTATGCTCTCGTTGGCTGGCCCTCACTACATATCTGTCGCCAAACCCACTGGCTGCAGGTCATCTATAAGTCTTTGCTAGGTAAAGCCAAACCTTATCTCAGCTCACTGGTCACCATAGCAACACCCACCCGTAGCATGCGCTCCAGCAGGTATATTTCATTGGTCATCCCCAAAGCCAACTCTTCATTTGGCCGCCTTTCCTTCCAGTTCACTGCTGCCAATGACTGGAACAAATTGCAAAAATCTCTGAAGCTCGAGTCTTATATCTCCCTCTCTAACTTTAAGCATTAGCTGTCAGAGCAGCTTACTGATCACTGTACCTGTACACAGACAATCTGTAAATAGCACACCCGACTACCTCATCCCCATATTATTACTGACCCTCTCTCTCTTTTGCACCCCAGTATCTCTACTTGCACATCATCATCAGCACATCTATCACTCCAGTATTAATGCTAAATTATAATTATTTTTAACCTCTATGGCCTGTTTGTTGCCTACTCTTCTACATTTGCACACATTGTACATAGATTTTTTAATTTTTTAATTTTCTATTGTGTTATTGACTGTACGTTTATTTTCGTGTAACTCTGTGTTGTTGTTTGTGTCGCACTGCTTTGCTTTACCTTGACCAGGTAGCAGTTGTAAATGAGAGCTTGTTCTCAACTAGCCTGCCTGGTTAAATAAAGGTGAAATAAAAATAGATAAAATTAAAAATTGTAAATAAGAATTTGTTCTTAACTGACTTGCCTTGTTAAATGGTAAATAAAAACATAAAAAAATGTAACACTTGTTTGGTTACTACATGACTCTGCATGTGTTATTTCACTGATGTCTTCACTACCCCCCAACTTAGAAATAATTCAACATGACAACTGGAGAGTTCCTCAACTCACTTCTCCCATTTCAACAGTTAATACATCAGCAACTCTCTCCTTTCCTTCTCCTCCATAGCTCTACGTACTGTGCAACTGACTTGTTTATTTCTCTTCTTCATAGTTACAGCAGGCATGGCTAACTCAGTGAGCATTTGATTGAGCCTACCCTGAGTGCTACATAGGCAGGTGTTTGCACTTCCGGGACCAATTCATTGATTTTATTGCACCAGACATAGCTCAGGCAAGCCCAGCCAAAGTATTTCATGGAAAACAAATACTAATTGAACCCAGGTCTGAACTCTGGCAGCTAAACACCAGAGGTTGGGGATACAACTTCTGCCCTGTGGACTTCACAATCTCGTCATTAGGATGGATTAGCGAGGCTAATAAGCTATGCTAACACTGTTTTGGCAGTCAACGAACCAGCCACAGCAGACTTAACTCAAGGTGTTAGATACAGAGTGAGGGAAGGACAAGACAAATAAGGAGACGAGGATGAGGACGATCCCTCACAATGCTGGTATTGTGATGTCTGAGATGCCAGACCGAGTGAGTCAGGGGACAAAGACAGTGATGAAAGCCTTCTTTCAGCCAAGAGGGCTATGAGACAATTCCTGTCTGGCTCTATTATAACATAGCCTGTAAGAGAGTGTCTGACTTTATAAAGAGACACATTTCAGGAATCACTTGAGGTCAGTATGAGGTCTGTAGACATTACAGTACTGTAAAGTACAACAGCAATAATCAAACTTTCAATGAACTTCAGCGAGTTTAGTGGTAAGACGGCCTCTGTGTTCGTCTGAACACCATTTCTAAGGTTCTACACTAAGATAACCCTTTTATCACTTTCCTGAAATTATTTAACGACTTTAGCCAATAACTTTTGCCAGAATGTCTGTCTGAATCGATGACGTGTATCGGAGTAGGGTTTTCACTGTTCTGACGGCTGGCACTATCGCTGGGCCATTCCTCTTCTTCAGGGTGACTGGATTGATTTGTTTTGTCATTGAGAAACTCGGACAACCAAAGCAGCCGCTGCTGCAGTCCAGCAAGCAGCCAGCCTGCCGCAGACATAATCACTTTCACTGACACTCCTAGGCACTGGGGACCTCGTGATAGGTGGGTGGAGTGGTGTGTGTGAGGGGGGGGGGGGGGGTTGTGTGTGTGAGGGGGGGTGTTTGTGTGTGTGAGGGCACTAGAATAGTCTGCAGTGCCCGGACTCACCCTACTGGAATCTGAAGTCAAATGTCTACTGTTTGCTGATGATTTGGTGCTTCTGTCCCCAACCAAGGAGGACCTACAGCAGCACCTAGATCTTCTGCACAGATTCTGTCAGACCTGGGCCCTGACAGTAAATCTCAGTAAGACAAAAAATAATGGTGTTCCAAAAAAGGTTCAGTTTCCAGGAACACAAATACAAATTCCGTCTAGACACTGTTGCCCTAGAGCACACAAAAACCTATACATACCTCAGCCTAAACATCAGCGCCACAGGTAACTTCCACAAAGCTGTGAACGATCTGAGAGACAAGGCAAGAAAAGCATTCTATGCCATCAAAAGGAACATAAAATTTGTCATAGAATTAGGATCTGTCTCAACATACTTGAATCAGTTATAGAACTCATTGCCCTTTATGGTTGTGAGGTCTGGGGTCCACTCACCAACCAAGAATTCACAAAATGGGACAAACACCAAATTGAGACTCTGCATACAGAATTCTGCAAAAACATCACCCGTGTACAACGTAAAACACCAAATAACGCCTGCAGAGCAGAATTAGGCCGATGCCCACTAATTATCAAAATCCAGAAAAGAGCCATTAAATTCTACAACCGCGTAAAAGGAAGTGATTCCCAAACCTTCCATAACAAAGCCATCACCTACAGAGAGATGAACCTGGAGAAGAGTCCCCTAAGCAAACTGGTCCCAGGGACAGAAAAACAATTCGACCCAACCATATCACGAGAAAACAATAAGATAATTACTTGACATGTCGGAAAGAATTAACAAAAAAATGAACAAACTGGAATACCATTTGACTCTAAACAGAGAGTACACAGTGGCAGAATACCTCACCACTGTGACTGACACAAAATTAAGGAAAGGTTTGTACTATGTACAGACTCAGTGAGCATAGCCTTGCTATTGAGAAAGGCTGCAGTAGGCAGACTGACTCTCAAGAGAAGACAGGCTATGTGCACACTGCCCACAAAATGAGGTAGAAACTGAGCTGTACTTCCTAACCTCCTGCCAAATGTATGATAATATTAGAGAGACATACTGTATCTCAAACAGACCCCAAAATATATTTTTTTAAATTCAAATTTTGATAAACTCCCATATCTATTGGGTGAAATACCATAGTGTGCCATCACAGCAGCAATATTTGTGACCAGTTGCCACAAGAAAAGGGCAGCCAGTAAAGAACAAACACCACAGTAAATAAAACCCATATTCATGTTTATTTATTTTCCCCTTTGTACCTTAACTATTTGCACATCACTGTATATAGACATAATATGACATTTGAAATGTCTTTATTCTTTTGGAACTTGTGTGAGTGTAATATTTACTGTTAACTTTTTATTGTTTATTTCACTTTTGTTTATCCATTTGACCTACTTTGGCAATGTAAACATGTTTCCCATGCCAATAAATCCCCTTGAACTGAATTGATAGAGAGGGAGAGGGAGAGGGAGAGGGAGAGAGAGAGAGAGAGAGAGAGAGAGAGAGAGAGAGAGAGAGAGAGAGAGAGAGAGAGAGAGAGAGAGAGAGAGAGAGAGAGAGAGGATGTTAGCCAAAATGTCATAACATTTCCTTGTGTGTGTTTAGGGTGGGTTGTTGTAAGTGTCAATGTTATTTTCTTCAGGAAAACTGACGAGGATCATTTTGAAGAGGACTAATAATTGTGTTGCCTCGACGTGTTGTAGTTTACATACAGGTGTGATGTTTTGTCAGTATTCAACAGCTACTTCATGTTCTGTGTTCAGAGACCAGAGAGCAGCAAACAAGACCGCATTCTAATCGCTGATGGATGTTTCTCTGTTACTTACAAGCCAGCTCAAACGCATAGGCCCAAACACACATGCAGACACGCACACACATACACGCACACATGCTTGCACGCACACACACACACACACAGTCACTCACTTACGCACACACAGGCAATCATCCAACTCTCAACTAATTTCTCATTGTGTAGATACGAAATGGGAAGGCCACCCGCTGAGGTGCCTAAGTAAAATGTGTCTGAAATGAGGGGCGGAGCGGGAGGAGAGTTTGAGGGATCCTATCATCCTACCAAGGTGAGTCTCAAAAGAGCAGTGGAGAGAGAGAGCGGGAATAAGAGAGGGATGAGAGGGGCCTTCTGCTAGTGTGGGAATCAGTCGAAGAAATCAATTTTTAATTTGGCTGTCATGATGGTATAGCTGGTGTATCAGCAACACTGGCATAGATTTAATTGCACACATGTCTGGAGAAAGAGGGAGAGGGGAGAGAGAGGGAAGAGAGAGGGAGAGGAGGGTGTGAAAGAGGGCAATAGTAAGGTCATATGCTGAGAGAAGGAGAGTTGGCACAGGGGAAGACTCATTTCAGGAAACTAGGTACAGTGGGGCAAAAAAGTATTTAGTCAGCCACCAATTGTGCAAGTTCTCCCACTTAAAAAGATGAGAGAGGCCTGTCATTTTCATCATAGGTACACTTCAACTATGACAGACAAAAGGAGAAAAAAAATCCAGAAAATCACATTGTAGGATTTTTAATGAATTTATTTGCAAATTATGGTGGAAAATAAGTATTTGGTCACCTACAAACAAGCAAGCTCTCACAGACCTGTAACTTCTTCTTTAAGAGGCTCCTCTGTCCTCCACTCGTTACCTGTATTAACGGCACCTGTTTGAACTTGTTATCAGTATAAAAGACACCCGTCCACAACCTCAAACAGTCACACTCCAAACTCCACTATGGTCAAGACCAAAGAGCTGTCAAAGGACACCAGAAACAAAATTGTATACCTGCACCAGGCTGGGAAGACTGAATCTGCAATAGGTAAGCAGCTTGGTTTGAAGAAATCAACTGTGGGAGCAATTATTAGGAAATGGAAGACATACAAGACCACTGATAATCTCCCTCGATCTGGAGCTCCACGCAAGATCTCACCCCGTGGGGTTAAAATGATCCCAAGAACGGTGAGCAAAAATCCCAGAACACACCGCCCAGGCAATGAAGGAGTGGCTTTGTAAGAAGCATTTCAAGGTCCTGGAGTGGCCTAGCCAGTCTCCAGATCTCAACCCCATAGAAAATCTTTGGAGGGAGTTGAAAGTCCGTGTTGCCCAGCAACAGCCCCAAAACATCACTGCTCTAGAGGAGATCTGCATGGAGGAATGGGCAACAGTGTGTGAAAACCTTGTGAAGACTTACAGAAAACGTTTGACCTCTGTCATTGCCAACAAAGGGTATATAACAAACTATTGAGATAAACTTTTGTTATTGACCAAATACTTATTTTCCACCATAATTTGCAAATAAATTCATAAAAATTCCTACAATGTGATTTTCTGGATTTTTTTCCCTCATTTTGTCTGTCATAGTTGTAGTGTATCTATGATGAAAATTACAGGCCTCTCTCATCTTTTTAAGTGGGATAACTTGCACAATTGGTGGCTGACTAAATACTTTTTTGCCCCACTGTATATATTGCGCGTCACTACTTCACAGGAGAGACATTTGAACATATATATATATATATATATATATATATATATATATATATATATTATATATATATATATATATTTTTTTTTTTTTAATCAAAATGCCTTCTGGAACATGTCAGCTTTCATGTGCATTAATAACAAAATGTGCATGCCATCTGTAAATAAAAATAAAATTGTTAAATTACAAGCCTAGTTGGTTTAGCCACAGAAAAATCCAGTAACCTTCCCGCTAGCCATGATTGGTCTGCCATGTAGAAGGCTTATGTTTATTTGAGTTTGTCAGTATGTGTAGTTAATCCTGTCTAATGCAGCTTTAAAAAAAACATATTGTGTAGTGGAACTGCATACAGTAAGTGTTGCTCTTCACTTTCTGGAGGACCAAGTTTTGAAATCAGTGTAATTAGAGTATGATAGCTAAGAAGATGGAGAAAACACCTGTCTCCGGATTACATCTTCAAAAGTGTCCACGGACCATTCCCACATTCTCAAAAATAGAAATATTGTTTAATTATTCAAACTTTTGATTGTCCAAGTGTCTCTCTGTGTTCCACAGTTTACATTCCATTCTCGAACACTACAGAGTATAGAGGCAGCGTATTTTACGACCGCCAATAAACAGCAGACTTCCCGCTCTCCCCTCTACGAGAGAGAGCACACTGTAGAGCGGACCCACTGTAACCTGATCCTTCAGATCATCACAGGAGAGTTATGACAATGGCATCCGTGAGAGAGGGAAAATCGTCCATCCATGTATATGGGTACGATAGTCTAGCTAGCTACATATTCAGATATTACACGTTTCCAAGTTAAAGTGTACTGTTAGCTAGCTAGCTAACGTTACGTGTATGATCGGTGTCATAATATTATTCGTATCTCAGAGCCATTAGCTAGCTAGCTAACATTGAACCTGGTTGGTTAGCTACCTGCAGTTTCATGCAGAGTAGTAACGTCATGAGTTGGAATTATGGTTCATTGTTTAGCTGGCTAGCTACATGTCTTAACGAAAGAAGTATGCATTTCAGTAGGGTGAGTAAAATGGTCAGTGAGCTGTTCTGTAATTTGTGTCTGGAAGTAGATAGCAAGCTAGCCAACTTTAGCCATTTAGCTTGGGTGCTTGACTGCTGTTGTTAGGTCAGCTAGCTAATGTTACATGTATGATCTGTATAGTAATATTAAAAGTATCTCAGAGCCATTTGCTTTGCTAGTTATAGCCTAATGTTATCTAGCTTGTTGGTTTGCTACCTACCTAATTGTTTAGGTAGCTAGCTAGCTACATGTCTTAAAAGATTCCACTATACAAGTAACCCTTTCAATAGAATGTTAATGATGTCGCTGCAACAACTGCTGATAGACGTAGCTGGTAAAATCGCTCTGGCTATCTACTCTGATTTCAGAGCAGTCTCGTCTGAGTGTGCCAGAGCGCAGAATAACTGATGAATTGACAAACTCTGAATATGTTGAATTTGGCCCGTTTCAGTAAACGTTGGCAAAAAAAGTGCACATTGTTGCCAGAAGCACAGTCGCAATCACTAACGCTCTGGATAACATGAAACCAGCCTAACCAGCTCTGCTAGGGCCAGCAAAACGGTCAGAATGAGCTGTTCTCTCATTTGTTTCTGGAAGAAGCTAGCTAGCTAGCTAGCCAACGTTAGCCAGTTAGCTTGACTGCTGTTGTTAGGATAGAACGCTTGGATCATACCTTAAAATGTCACGTTCTGACCATCGTTTGTGTGTGTTTTCCTTGTTTTAGTGTTGGTCAGGACGTGAGCTGGGTGGGTATTCTATGTTGTGTGTCTGGTTTGTCCATTTCTATGTTAGGCCTGATATGGTTCTCAATCAGAGGCAGGTGTTAGTCATTGTCTCTGATTGGGAACCATATTTAGGTAGCCTGTTTTGTGTTGGGTTTTGTGGGTGATTGTTCCTGTCTTTGTGTTTGTGGCACCAGATAGGACTGTTTTGGTTTTTTCACATTTCTTGTTTTGTAGATTGTAGTACTTTCATCTTTATTAAAGATGCACAAAACTAACCACGCTGCATTTTGGTCTGCCTCTCTTTCCCCACAAGAAAACCATTACAAAAGAGATGGGTGGGCCTAAAGTTTAAGAGGGTGTGAACGATGCTGAATGGGTGTAGACAAAGCAGTGGTCTCCAGAAGGTGTACCAAAACATTCAAAGGCCATTTTCTCAAAACTGAGGTTAAAAGTTGATCTACTTTCAAAGTAGAATTACTTTCCCATTGTTCCTCAACTGTAGCATAGGATGCCATTTTCTAACTCGGAGTCTCCTCTTTTATCCAATGTAAAAAACACCGTTTCAAATTTTGCTACATATGGCCGAATCGATCCGGTCTTTCACAGATGGTCATATGGGGGAAAGAGAGGTCTCAAGTTGAGAGAAGGAGAGCTGGCAGAGAGGAAGACAGGGAGTAATATGGGGGAAAGAGAGGTCTCAAGTTGAGAGAAGGAGAGCTGGCAGAGAGGAAGACAGGGCGTAATATGGGGGAAAGAGAGGTCTCAAGTTGAGAGAAGGAGAGCTGGCAGAGAGGAAGACAGATGGTCATATGGGGGGAAAGAGAGGTCTCAAGTTGAGAGAAGGAGAGCTGGCAGAGAGGAAGACAGATGGCAATATGGGGGAAAGAGAGCAAAGGTGAGAACAACACTGGAGGGGGATTTCACTCTCACCAAAAAAGACATGCAAACACACATCACACACCCACAGTGTTACCTGAGAACAATACAAGTCAATTCACACAAGCACCGTGTTACCTGAGAACAATACATGTCAATTCACACACCCACAGTGTTACCTAAGAACCAAACAAGTCAATCCACACACCCACAGTGTTACCTAAGAACAAAACAAGTCAATTCACACACCCACAGTGTTACCTAAGAACAAAACAAGTCAATTCACACATCCACAGTGTTACCTGAGAACAAAACAAGTCACACCACACATCCACAGTGTTACCTGAGATCAATACAAGATAAACTTTCATTCTTTAAGGCTCTTCTCTGGATACTACTTTTCCTTTCTGTCTTCTAACTCACTCCCTCCATCGCTCTCTCGCTCTCTCTTCTATCTCACTCTATTATCTCTCTTCTATATCCCTCTATTCTCTATCTTCTATCTCACTCTATTCTCTCTATTCTATCTCACTCTATTCTCTCTTCTATCTCACTCTATTCTCTCTCTTCTATCTCACTCTATTCTCTCTCTTCTATCTCACTCTATTCTCTCTCTTCTATCTCACTCTATTCTCTCTCTTCTATCTCACTCTATTCTCTCTCTTCTATCTCACTCTATTCTCTCTTCTATCTCACTCTATCCTCTTAATCTCTCTTCTATCTCACTCTATCCTCTCTCTCTCTCTCTCTCTCTCTCTCTCTCTCTCTCCTATCTCACTCTCTCTCTCCTATCTCACTCTCTCTTTCTCTCTCTCTCTTCTATCTCACATACTCCTCTCTCTCAATCTCTCTTCTTCCCTTCATTGGATATGTTGCTCCTGGAGGCTCCTGGCCAAGCGTATCAAAGGCCTTTTGCGCCACTGGGAACTTGAAAGCACAGCCACAGCCCTGACACAAGACTTGTAATTCTGCCCACAGTATTGACCAACAGGATGAAACGGCCTACAGTCTGAAAGCAGCCCATTTCTTTCTTTCTTTCTTTCTTTCTTTCTTTCTTTGTTTCTTTCTTTGTTTCTTTCTTTCTTTCTCACTTCCTTCTCTCGCTCTCTCTCTCCTCTCCCTCTACTCACTATTTTTTCTCTTCCTCTCTCTCCCCTTCTCTCTCTTTCCCTCTTTCTCTCTCCACTCACTCTTCTCTCTGTCCTCTCTCCCTCTTTCCTCTCTCTCTCTCTCCACTCGCTCTTCTCTCTTTCCTCTCTCTCTCTCCCCCTCTCTTATTTCTCCTTAATTCATGTCTGCATGGTCCTTTTCCCTCTTTATCTCATTATGCTTCTTCACCTTCCCTTTCCCTAATTTCTACTCATCCTCTGCCTCCTTTCCCTCTGTTTGGGAATTGAATGTATAACTATCAGCATCTTCATAAGACTAGAATTGCTTTGGGAGGACGATTTGAAGAGGGAATTTCCCAAATAGCAACCAAAACAATGAAAATGTAATTACTATATGATTTATTAAATCTGATGAAACAATAATGACTTATTCAATCAGATAATGTTTATAAGGAAAGTATTGCTGTCCTATTCCCATCTGTTCCTCTTTAAGTAATTTCATTGGAGTGGTCTTCTTCTCAGCTTGTTGAGTTGTGGCTTGGAGCCTTATTGGGGACATTTTTTTGTTCATACCAACTATGGGGATTTATCAATCTACTTCCTCTTAGAGTTAGGATAATAACTTAGCGTCCCTGAGACAATATCCAGCCTGTTGATAGGGGGAGTTATGATGCATCTAAAAGACCTCTCTCTCACACACACACACACACACACACACACACACACACATTACATTACATTTAAGTCATTTAGCAGACGCTCTTATCCAGAGCGACTTACAAATTGGTGAATTCACCTTCTGACATCCAGTGGAACAGCCACTTTACAATAGTGCATCTAAATCATTAAGGGGGGGGTGAGAAGGATTACTTATCCTATCCACACACACACACACACACACACACACACACACACACACACACACACACACACACACACACACACACACACACACACACACACACACACACACACACACAAAACACACACACTAGCCCACATTACATCTGTGGACAGTTTGTGTACGCAAGCAAATATGTCAGTGTGTGTGTGTGTGTGTGTGTGTGTGTGTGTGTGTGTGTGCGTGCGTGCGTGTGTGCATGTGTGTGTCTGATTCCCCCCTCGATCCCCAGTACTGAACCAGAGACACTCACGTCTTTGAGGCAGCCCATGAAGTTGTTGCTGACGGGTGATCCGGGCAGGTCTGCAGTATTGGGACTCCCCCCAATGTAGAAGAAGTCATCTGATCCCAACATGGTATAGTCCTCCTGGGTGTAACCAGTAGTGGTCAGAATACCATCCACTGATATGGTCACCTGGTACGGGCACGGCCCAACAGACACAGGTAGATATAGAGGGATAGATAGATGGAGAGAGACAAAAAAGAGAGAAAGAGTAGAGGAGTGGAGTGGAGGAGGGGAAAGGAAAGGAAGAAGTTGGATTAAACACTGGCGGTAGGCGGGTCTGTCCCCTACGGTGGGACGTTACTCGCAGTTTACTCGCGTTTGCGCAGCTCAGAGGGGAGTCGCTCGGGAATGCAGTTGCTGGGGTTGACCACTGGGACGGCGCTGTTTTCACTCTCTAATAACAGGTCTCAAGGGCATATTATTTTACCACTTTACAAACTGCACCACTGATAATATCCACACATTGTTAAATGCATGCCCTTGGAGGGTCAAACCACTGATAAACCTCAACGTTTGACTATTCTGTCTGCGTTCCCAGTTGAACATAACCTCAATCAAGAGAATCGGGGGATAAAAATAACTTTCTTTGAATATTTAATTGCCAAATGTCGCGTCTTTTGTGTGAGGTTCTGGGTGTGAGCGGCATCTTTGATCACTGACAGAGTGGAAACCACCAGGCTGAATCAAACGTACACCGCCAGAAGTCTGATGGAGGGGAGATACCGCCGACTGAGAAGAGAAACACGCCTTTGTTTTCCTTTCATGGAACGTAAAAAGGCGGCAACTGTCTGTTTTAAAGGCTCCCTCAGGCCCTTCGGGGGAAGATTGTCAGTTTTTGACAGAAAGGCACCAGGCACATAGACATATTAATTCCCTCTGTCTACAGAATGTTAAGTTCTGAGTCTATTCATTAGTATTTCCAAGACACCAAAATATCCTTCAGTGCATAGTCACTGTGAGTTGACCTTAATTTGATTTGAGATGAGAGGGGGACTCTTTAACATGTAACACCAGGCTCTGCCTTAGCTCCAGACTTCTCAGGGTGGGGGAGGAAATCAGACATGAAATCTGTCCAATTGAAGTTACTACGCAGTGTGAATAGATAAAAAATACCCCATTTGCCTTGTAACGGACTTATACATTATATGCAGTGTTTATAATTAAATGTCCAACCATTATAATAATGAATGTTTTGATGCCTGTTTTGACGACTGTGGAACACTGTAACTGTGTTTGCCAGGAGTTTTGTGGAAACAGATCAGTGTCTTGCCAAGTGACTCGATTTGGATCTGATACAGTCCAATACTAATTTAATTTATAGTGTAATTAGACTAATAGTCCTGGCTGGAGTCGCTACGACGCTCTCCAATCTTTAATTTGACATCTGTTGGTCCACATACACACTGAACCACACACAAACCAACAGCCCTGCTCTGGGTTACAATGAACAACATTACATTTCCACAGTGCAAATGCTACATACTGGGTAAGTTTAGCCAAAATACCACTTTGTTTTGGACAAGCTACGTTTTTAAAACTGTAATGTTTACATGCGTTCAGATATTTTCCATGGATACACAACGTCCTGAAATATATGTCAAATCAACTCAAAGTTTATTGGTCGCTAATACAGCTTTGCAGATGTTATCGCAGGTGCACTGAAATGCTTGTAGATAGGCATCACCAGCCTGAATTTAAAATAGATTACACTTATCTACACACAATACCCGATAATGACAAAGTTATGTGTTTTTAGAAATGTTTGCTAATTTATTGAAAATGAAATACAGAAATCTAATTTACATAAGTATTCACACCCATTTGCTATGAACCTCCAAATTGAGCTCAGGTGCATCCAATTTCCTTTGATCATCTTTCAGATGTCACTAGAACTTGATTGGAGTCCACCTGTGGGCAATTTAACTGTTTGGACATGATTTAGAAAGAAACACACCTGTCTATATAAACCCCCACAACGGACAGTGCAGAAACTATACCATGCAGTCCAAGGAACTGTCCGTAGATCTGAGACATCTATCTGGGGAAGTGCATGAAGACCGTTTCCAAGAGCACAGTGGTCTCCATCAAAGAAATGGAACGACCCAGACTCTGCCTAGAGCTGGCCGTCTGACCAAATTGACCAACCGGTCAAGAATGACATTGGTCAGGGAGGTCACCAAGAACCCGTTGACAGAACTCCACAGTTCTTTGGCTGCAAGGAAGAATGGGAGTAAATCCCCAAATCCAGATGTGCAAAGCTGATACAGACATACCCAAGATGACTCAACGCTGATACAGACATACCCAAGATGACTCAAAGCTGATACAGACATACCCAAGATGACTCAACGCTGATACAGACATACCCAAGATGACTCAACGCTGATACAGACATACCCAAGATGACTCAACGCTGATACAGACATACCCAAGATGACTCAACGCTGATACAGACATACCCAAGATGACTCAAAGCTGATACAGACATACCCAAGATGACTCAAAGCTGATACAGAATTACCCAAGATGACTCAAAGCTGATACAGACATACCCAAGATGACTCAACGCTGATACAGACATACCCAAGATGACTCAACGCTGATACAGACATACCCAAGGTGACTCAAAGATGATACAGACATACCCAAGATGACTCAACGCTGATACAGACATACCCAAGATGACTCAACGCTGATACAGACATACCCAAGATGACTCAACGCTGATACAGACATACCCAATATGACTCAAAGCTGATACAGACATACCCAAGATGACTCAACGCTGATACAGACATACCCAAGATGACTCAACGCTGATACAGACATACCCAATATGACTCAAAGCTGATACAGACATACCCAAGATGATACCCAAAGCTGTATTTGCCGCCAAAGGTGCTTCTACAAAGTATTGACTCGGGTGTGAATACTTATATAAATGAGATATTTCTGTTTTTCATTTTCAATAAATGTACAAACATTTAAAACAACATCTTTTCATTTAGTTATTACGAGGTAGTGTGTATAGATGGGAGGGAAAAAAAGCTATTTAATAATTAAACCATTTTGAATAAAGGCTGTGGAATAAATGAAGGCCTTTGAGTACTTTCTGAACGCACAGTATATCGATGTAGATATCTTTGTTAGAAATAATACTACATTTCCACTGAGGGAGTGATGCTGAATGTCAAAAATGGCTTAACTTAGCCCACTCACTCTCCCTTACCTGTAGGTTGATTTTGAGTATCTATTGAATCGGCTTTGTCGCTAGTTTCAAATATTCAACATTTTCTATCAATTGAGATGAATTGTAGCCTACGAAAAGGGAACATACATTACATTGCGGTCTGTAAAACATTTTAGATCAAAATATTTCTTCAGCAATGTTTACCAATCAAATACTTTAGACATCTCCATACAGACAACTCAATGTTCTGGCAAACAACTGGTTTATAATAACAGTTTTCCCTCATCGAAATCAATAACAGACCAGTTGAGTACCAACCTGTGAATACCAAACAAGCAAAAAATCTATTTCCATTCAACTTTTCTAACTTCACCAACACTTCATTAAACATTTATACAAATATGCCTGAGTTGAAAGTGAAAACCATGATGCCTTGTTCTTTTGAGGTCCTGAAAAGAACCCTGACAACAACTGCACTCCAAATGTCTCGTCCCCAGCAGAGCGCTCGGCTATTCCTTTTTATTTGGTCCTTTTAGTTTTTTTTATGTACTTCCCTCGAAACAGGGCAACCCATTTTTATGTCTGCTGTCACTACTTGAGGAGAATATATAGAGGTCAGTTTTGGTTATAGGAGACGTGGAAGAGGAGAGGGTGGAGGTGGAGTTGGGCACATCCCTGGTCTTCCTGGGGATGCAGGGCTGTCGATATGTTCGCCTGAGGGCAACGGCTCTGGAGGGGGAGGGGTCCTGTGGGGGAGGAGACTGAGGGGGGAGAAGGGAGGAGGGTCAATGTTACTGGCTATCAGTCTTTCGAGAAGAATCATAGCCCAATTGGCCCAATTGATTCC
Source organism: Oncorhynchus masou masou (assembly GCF_036934945.1). Classification (NCBI taxonomy): domain Eukaryota; kingdom Metazoa; phylum Chordata; class Actinopteri; order Salmoniformes; family Salmonidae; genus Oncorhynchus; species Oncorhynchus masou. The sequence goes on from NC_088238.1 coordinate 52,592,370, forward strand.
AACACAGGGGGTTGGTTGGTGGAACCTTAATTGGGGAGGACGGGCTTGTGGTAATGGTTGGAGCAGAATAAGTGAAATGGCATCAAATACATCAAACACATGGTTTCCATGGTTTCCATGTGTTTGATGCCATTCCATTTGCTCTGCTCCAGCATTATTATGAGCCATCCTCCCCTTAGCAGCCTCCACTGGATTCCAAGTACGAGTGAGTTTGACACAAAAAAACAGGGATCCATCGCAATTGAGTTCTCACTCCACGAACAACACAACCTCTTCTTGGCTGTTAGTTGAACTCATTTCCGGGACAGAATAAGATACGAACTGCAGCAATTAAGGCAGTTTTGGCAGCGGGCCCTGTGTGTTTAGCTGTGTGGTGGTTGTCGGTGTAGCGCTACGGTAGCCTGGCACTGGGTCCAGTAGTTAGCATAGTTAGAGGGCCATTAATGGAGGGAGCGTCAGCCAGCTGCCAGCCACCTGTGAGGATCACAGCTGAAAGAGGAATATAGGAGATTAGCACTGGTTTTAGCCCCATCTCTCTCTCTTTCTCATCCTCTCTCACCGTTTTGCCTGCCCCTCTGTATTCAGAGCCTCTCAGATCACCCATTCATGCAAGAAAAAGTAACAAGAGGTAGTTAACGTTGTCGTCTCCATTTAACTATGTTTTAAAAAATACTGTTTCCTGGCAATATACCTACATGTGTTTATGCTGTTAATTGTTCCAAGTTGGTTATCTCAATTTGTCCATGTGATAAGATATACAGTTGAATCAAGGGAACTGGCTTTTGGCCAGAGCAAATGTCTACAGAATATTAAGGGTGGTACTGGAGGTATTGACTCAGTCTTCAGCTTAACAGAATATTATTGTTTGGCTTGATGTTGCTTGTGGTTGCATCATCATCCATTGGTCATCATCATTAAATTTGCCTGAGACTAACTGGTGATGACATCACAGCTAGCTGCTGTTTCAAAACGTTGTAAATACTACTAGAGAGTATGTGCCTGGATATTTCTCTTGGGCCTTTCTTAGTTAACTACTGTAGGCAGTTAACCCACTGTTCCTAGGCCGTCATTGAAAATAAGAATTTGTTCTTAACTGACTTGCCTAGTAAAATTAAGGTAAAATAAAAAAATAAAAAATAAAAAATGTGTTTGTATCTCCGAATGTCCATTTGTCTGGAATCCAACAGCTCTTTCATACACAGTGTAGTCAGCCCCTCCTCTCTGCCTGACCTAAAAAGAGATGGAAAATTCAGCATCGTCACAAGCACTTCCCGAACTCACCACCTGTCATGTAACCTGTCACTATCTCCCTCTCCAATGTGGTGCATGTCAACACATACAGTTGAAGTCAGAAGTTTACATACACTTAGGTTGGAGTCATTAAAACTCGTTTTTCAACCACTCCACAAATGTCTGGTTAACAAACTATAGTTTCGGTAAGTTGATTAGGACATCTACTTTGTGCATGTCGCAAGTAATTTTTCCAACAATTGTTTACATACAGACAGATTATTTCACTTATAATTCATTGTATCACAATTCTAGTGGGTCAGAAGGTTACATACACCTGTGTACATGTGGATGTACTTCAAGGTCAACCTTCAACACGGTGCCTCTTTGCTTGACAACATGGGAAAATCAAAAGAAATACGCCAAGACCTCAGAAAAACAATTGTAGACCTCCACAAGTCTGGTTCACCCTTGGGAGCAAGTTCCAAACGCCTGAAGGTACCACGTTTATCTGTACAAACAATAGTACGCTAGTATAAACCCCATGGGACCACGCAGCCGACATACCGCTCAGGAAGGAGTCTCCTATAGATGAACGTACTTTGGTGTGAAAAGTGCAAATCAATCCCAGAACAGCAGTAAAGGACTTTGTGAAGATACTGGAGGAAACAGGTATAAAAGTATCTATATCCACAGTAAAACGTGTCCTATATAGACATAACCTGAAATGCCGCTCAGCAAGGAAGAAGCCACTGCTCCAAAACTGCCATAAAAAAATTGTGGGCAGAACTGAAAAAGTGTGTGTGAGTAAGGAGGCCTACAAATCTGATTCAGTTACACCAGCTCTGTCAGGAGGAATGGGCCAAAATTCACTCAACTTATTGTGGGAAGCTTGTGGAAAGCTACCTGAAACGTTTGACCCAAGTTAAACCATTTAAAGGCAATGCTACCGAATACTAATTGAGTGTATGTAAACTTCTGACCCACTTTTCCCACTGGGAAAAACAAAAGCTGAAATAAATCATTCTCTCTACTAGTATTCAGACATTTCATATTCTTAAAATGGTGGTGATCCTAACTGACCTAAGACAGGGAACCTGTCTTTTTACTAGTTCGAACCTGTCTTCACCTGTTAAATGTCAGGAATCATGTGAAAAAACTGAGTTTAAACCTGACTACTCATTGAAAGCTAACCTGGTGACTACTCATCATGTAAACTTACGACATCATCAACTGTACCATACTCACACTAACAGACACATCACTAACTGTCTTCTCATCATCATGAAATACTAACCTGTCTTCAGCTGACTACTCATCATGAAAGACTTGTTCTGACTACTCATCATGACTCTGTCTTGCTGACTACTCATCATGACTAACCTGTCTTTGACTACTCATCATGACTAACCTGTCTTCAGCTGTCATCTCTGTCTTTACTCATCATGGATCAATAATCATGAAATCTCTATTTCTGACTTTTTAAAGGACTACTCATCATGAAAGACGAACCTGTCTTCACTGACTACCATCATGAAAGACTAACCTGTCTTCACCTGACTACTCATCATGAAAGACTACCCATCTAAACCTGACTACTCATCATTCACCTGACTACTCATCATGAAAGACTAACCTGTCTTCAGCTGACTACTCATCATGAAAGACTAACCTGTCTTCACCTGACTACTCATCATGACTAACCTGTCTTCACCTGACTACTCATCATGAAATACGAACTTGTCTTCAGCTGACTACCCATCATGAAAGACTAACCTGTCTTCAGCTGACTACTCATCATGAAAGACTAACCTGTCTTCAGCTGACTACTCATCATGAAAGACTAACCTGTCTTCACCTGACTACTCATCATGAAAGACTAACCTGTCTTCACCTGACTACTCATCATGAAATACTAACCTGTCTTCACCTGACTACTCATCATGAAAGACTAACCTGTCTTCACCTGACTACTCATCATGAAAGACTAACCTGTCTTCAGCTGACTACTCATCATGAAAGACTAACCTGTCTTCAGCTGACTACCCATCATGAAAGACTAACTTTTCTCATCATGAAATCTTTGACTACTCATCATGTGTGACATGAAATACTAACAACCTGCATCTTGTCTTCAGGATGAAAGACTAACCTGTCTTCAGCTGACTACTCATCATGATGTTTTGACTACTCATCATGAAAGACTAAGCTTCAGACTACTCATCATGAATGAAACTGAATCATCTACGAACCTGACCTGAATGGACTAACCTGTCTTCAGCTGACTACCCATCATGAAAGGTCTTCACCTGACTACTCATCATGAAAGACTAATTTTCATCATGAAAGTGCTGCCAAACATGAAAACTACCTGTGGCATACCTGTCTTCACTGACTTCATCATGAAAGACTAACATGTCTTCACCTGACTACCCATCATGAAAACAAGGCCATCATGAAAGACATTTTGTGACTACTCATCATGAAAGCGCTTCAGCTGACTACTCATCATTACATGGACTACCATCATGAAAGACTAACCTGTCTTCTGTCATTAACACACCCATCAACCTGTCTGGATCTAATGACTACTCATCATGAAAGACTCATGGACTACTCATCATGAAAGACAACACCTTCATGGTCTTCACCTGCTACATCAGCCTGTCTTCACCTGACTACCCATTGGAGGACTACTCATCATGGAAAGACATCAACAATGTCTTAACACCATGGCACCTGAGACAGGATATGTCACTCATCATGGCTGACTACTCACAGTGACTACAAGGTAATACCACTAAGATCACATGTGGATCAAGAACACAGGCTGAGGACGAGAGAGGCGGGGGCTTTGTTAAGAGTTATATTGACTCTTGAGCTTCGGCTTTTCCTCTCTGTCAACATGAAAGGATTGTATCCAGATCATAGCCAATGATAATCCATTATACTGTGTATGCTGGGTCAGTGAACCAATCCAAGTCGCTTAAACCTATATGCTCTAATCCGTGATACATATTGTATGATCATGGTTTCTTCATGCTGGAGAGGGCAGAATCAGTGAAGCCAATTCCCCAGAGATGCACCATAAGCTATTGCCCTTTTACCATTGATTTCTGAAAAAGCAGACAATGCACTCTTAATAATGGGTAAATGGAGTGGGTCGTTCTATTTATTTTAATTTATTTTATTTTAATCTAATATAAACGAGTAAATGATACATCATCCTAAAATGTTAACACAGATTTGGTGCAATGTTTTGTGTAGTTATCCTTCTGAAGTGGAGCAGGGCACCTTTTCATCAGTGCATCAGTCTTGCATTTCCTCACGTATCCTATTGTAAGAAACTAAAAGGAATGTCCAGTGTTGATGAGTCTGATGACAATGGAAGTGGATCTGGGAGATGTAATGAAAGGTTGCATCTTGAAGTTTGTGATGGTGGGAAATTGGCTGTTTTCACTTCAGTTGCTCAGCCAGTGTTATTTTTTACACACCGTAACGTGTGAGGGAAATTACACTGGTTTACATGCAGAAAGGGTTTGAAGGACTCTGGGATAAAGCAGGTAAAACCAGGTCATATCCACAGCTATGCACGGAGCATGCTAAAGGAACATTTTTGGCAACCTTCGTTTCAGCCTCAGTTGTATCACGCCCTTAAATATTCAACTATCATTGCCGTCAATTTGATGATTAGTGGCATATGTGTGTGCTTGCAGGGCTGGAACAAATTCATGCCCACCCTGCAAGCTAGATAAGAGGTCAGATGAATATGCCATCCAGCTATGAATTTTGGATTTGATGACGCTGCAAAGTTTCACCCGCATTTGGTAAACGTTTCTATCTTGTTGCCACGGGACCAAAGTGACGCATTCTGTGTCACACCCTGACCATAGTTTATTTGTATGTTTCTATGTTTTGGTTGGTCAGGGTGTGATCTGAGTGGGCATTCTATGTTGGATGTCTTGTTTGTCTATTTCTATGTCTGGCCTGATATGGTTCTCAATCAGAGGCAGGTGTTAGTCATTGTCTCTGATTGGGAACCATATTTAGGTAGCCTGGGTTTCACTGTGTGTTTGTGGGTGATTGTTCCTGTCTCTGTGTTTGTTGCACCAGATAGGGCTGTTTTGGTTTTCTACGTTTGTTGTTTTGTATTGTTCGCGTTTCATCTTCATTAAATATGTATCTAACTAACCACGCTGCATTTTGGTCCGATCCTTGTTCCACCTCTTCGTCAGAGGAGGAGTTGGAAGAAACCCGTTACAGAATCACCCACCACAACAGGACCAAGCGGCGTGGTGACAAGCAGCGGCAGCAGGAGCAGCGATCACAGGACTTCTGGACTTGGGAGGAGATATTGGACGGAAAAGGACCCTGGGCACAGCCTGGAGAATATCGCCGTCCCAAGGAAGAACTGGAGGCGGGGAAAGCGGAGAGGCGCTGGTTTGAAGAGGCAGCACGGCGACGCGGTTGGAAGCCCGAGAGTCAGCCCCAAAAATTTCTTGTGGGGAGGGCTCACAGGGAGTATGGCTACGCCAGGTAGGAGACCTGCGCAAACTTCCTGTGCTTACCGGGGGGCTAGAGAGACCGGGCAGGCACCGTGTATGCTGTGGTGCGCACGGTGCCTCCAGTGCGGGTGCATAGCCCGGTGCGTTCTATTCCAGCTCCGCGTATCGGCCGGGCTAGATTGAGCGTCGAGCCAAATGCCATGAAGCCGGCTCTACGCATCTGGTCCCCAGTGCGTCTCCTTGGGCCGGCTTACATGGCACCAGCCTTACGCTCGGTGTCCCCGGTTCGCCTGCATAGCACAGTGCGGGCTATTCCACCTTGCCGCACTGGCAGAGCGACCGGGAGTATTCAACCAGGTAAGGTTGGGCAGGCTCGGTGCTCAAGAGCTCCAGTGCGCCTGCACGGTCCGGTCTACCCAGTACCACCTCCACACCCCAGCCCTCCGGTGGCAGCTCCCCGCACCAGGCTTCCTGTGCGTGTCCTCGGCCCAGTACCACCAGTGCCAGCACCACGCATCAGACCTACTGTGCGCCTCGCCTATCCAGCGCTGCCGGAGCCTTCCTCCTCTCCTGCGCTGCTGGAGTCTCCCGCCTGTTCAGCGCAGCCAGAGCCTTCCTCCTCTCCTGCGTTGTTGGAGTCTCCCGCCTGTTTAGCGAAGCCAGAGCTGCCAGTCTGCAGGGAGCAGCCAGAGCTGTCAGTCTGCATGGAGCAGCCAGAGCTGTCAGTCTGCATGGAGCAGCCAGAGCTGTCAGTCTGCATGGAGCAGCCAGAGCTGTCAGTCTGTATGGAGCAGCCAGAGCTGCCAGTCTGCATGGAGCAGCTGGAGCTGCCAGTCTGCATGGAGCTGCCAGTCTGCATGGAGCTGCCAGTCTGCAAGGAGCTGCCAGTCTGCAAGGAGCTGCCAGTCTGCAAGGAGCTGCCAGTCTGCAGGGAGCTGCCAGAGCTGCTAGTCTGCATGGAGCACCCAGAGCTGCCAGTCTGCAAGAAGCCGCCAGAGCTGCCAATCAGCATGGAGCAGCCAGAGCCGCCAGTCAGCATGGAGCAGCCAGAGCCGCCAGTCAGCATGGAGCAGCCAGAGCCGCCAGTCAGCATAAAGCAGCCAGAGCTGTCAGTCTGCATGGAGCAGCCAGAGCTGCCAGTCTGCATGGAGCAGCTGGAGCTGCCAGTCTGCATGGAGCTGCCAGTCTGCATGGAGCTGCCAGTCTGCAAGGAGCTGCCAGTCTGCAAGGAGCTGCCAGTCTGCAAGGAGCTGCCAGTCTGCAGGGAGCTGCCAGAGCTGCTAGTCTGCATGGAGCACCCAGAGCTGCCAGTCTGCAAGAAGCCGCCAGAGCTGCCAATCAGCATGGAGCAGCCAGAGCCGCCAGTCAGCATGGAGCAGCCAGAGCCGCCAGTCAGCATGGAGCAGCCAGAGCCGCCAGTCAGCATAAAGCAGCCAGAGCTGTCAGTCAGCATGGAGCAGCCAGAGCCGTCAGTCTGCCAGGATCCACCAGTCAGCCAGACTCTTCCAGATCTGCCAGTCAGCCAGTCTCTTCCAGATCTGCCAGTCAACCAGACTCTTCCAGATCTGCCAGTCAACCAGACTCTTCCAGATCTGCCAGTCAACAAGACTCTTCCAGATCTGCCAGACTCTTCCAGATCTGCCAGTCAGCCAGACTCTTCCAGATCTGCCACCCAACCAGATTCTTCCATATCTGCTAGTCAACCAGACTCTTCCAGATCCGCCAGTCAACCAGACTCTTCCAGATCCGCCAGTCAACCAGACTCTTCCAGATCTGCCAGTCAACCAGACTCTTCCAGATCTGCCAGTCAACCAGACTCTTCCAGATCTGCCAGTCAGCCAGACTCTTCCAGATCTGCCACCCAACCAGATTCTTCCATATCTGCTAGTCAACCAGACTCTTCCAGATTCGTCAGTCAGCCAGGATCTGCCAGAACTGCCAGACAGCCGGGATCTGCTGGATTCAACTGCCTGGCTGAGCTTCCTCTCGGTACTGGGCTTCCTCTCAGCCCCGAGCTGCCCCTCTGTCCCGAGCTGCCCCTCTGTCCCGAGCTGCCCCTCTGTCCCGAGCTGCCCCTCTGTCCCGAGCTGCCCCTCTGTCCCGAGCTGCCCCTCTGTCCCGAGCTGCACCTCTGTCCCGAGCTGCCCCTCTGTCCCGTGTTATTTAGTAGGGTTGCCATGGCTAGGAGGTCACGGAAGCGGACAAGGTGGGGGAGGACTACGGTGAAGTGGGGGCCACGTCCAGCACCGGAGCCGCCACCGCGGACAGATGCCCACCCAGACCCTCCCCGATAGGTTCAGGTTTTGCGCCTGGAGTCCGCACCTTGGGTGTTTTGGTTGGTCAGGGTGGTTGGTCAGGGTGTGATCTGAGTGGGCATTCTATGTTGGATGTCTTGTTTGTCTATTTCTATGTCTGGCCTGATATGGTTCTCAATCAGAGGCAGGTGTTAGTCATTGTCTCTGATTGGGAACCATATTTAGGGAGCCTGGGTTTCACTGTGTGTTTGTGGGTGATTGTTCCTGTCTCTATGTTTGTTGCACCAGATTGGGCTGTTTCGGTTTTCCACGTTTGTTGTTTTGTATTGTTCGTGTTTCATCTTCATTAAAGATGTATCTAACTAACCACGCTGCATTTTGGTCCGATCCTTGTTCCACCTCTTCGTCAGAGGAGGAGTTGGAAGAAACCCGTTACATTCTGGGAGTAACGTATCATATTGGTGTACTGGAACCAGAGCCATTTCTGACCCTCTTTTATTTACCTTAAATGTGCCCTGACAGCTCATTCCTTCTCGTGCCAAACCAACTGTGCTCCTCAGCACCGAATATATTATATGTAACGTCCTCAAGAAGACAATAGTAGCGCTACACCCACCTTTCTATTTAAAGCGACAATAGACTGAGCGCTATGTAATTGATTCCTATTACAACATCGTAATTCCCCTCAAAACATGGCATGCAGCTCCAGCTCAGTGAGCAAATAGCCTGGGTATCAATGGAATACGGAGACTCACTGTGCATTCGGAAAGTATTCAGACCCCTTGACTTTTTCCACATTTTGTTAGGTTACTGCCTATTTCTAAAATTGATGAAATAGTTTTTTCCCCCTCAACAATATACACACAATACCCCATAATGACAAAGCAAAAACACTTTTTTAGAAATGTTGGCTCATTTATAAAAAAATACATGTCAAATTTACATAAGCATAAGCATAACACCCTTTTCTCAGTACTTTGTTGAAGCACCTTTAGCAGCAATTAAAGCCTTGAGTCTTCTTGGGTATGATGCTACAAGCTTGGCACATGTACATTTGGGGAGTTTCTCCCCTTCTTCTCTGCAGATCCTCTCAAGCTCTGTCAGGTTGGATGGGGAGCGTCGCTGCACAGCTATTTTCAGGTCTCTCCAGAGATGTTCGATCGGGTTCAAGACCAGGCTCTGTCTGGGCCACTCAAGGACATTCAGAAACTTGTCCCAAAGCCCCTCCTGCGTTGTCTTGGCTGTGTGGGGTCATTGTTCTTTTGGAAGGTGAACCTGCGCCCCAGTCTGAGGTCCTGAGCACTCTGGAGCAGGTTGTATACAAGGATCTCTCTGTACATTGCTCCGATAATTTTTGTCTCGACCCTGACTAGTCTACCAGACCATGCTGTTGAAAAACACCCCCACATCATGATGCTGCCACCACCAGGCTTCACCGTAGGTTTCCTCCAAACGTGATGCTTGTCATTCAGGCCAAAGAGTTGAATATTGGTTTCATCAGACCAGAGAATCTTGTTTCTCATGGTCTGAGAGTCCTTTAGGTGCCTTTTGGCAAACTCCAAGCGGGCTGTCATGTGCTTTTTACAGAGGAGTGGCTTCCATCTGGCCACTCTACCATTAAGGCCTCATTGGTGGAGTGCTGCAGAGATGGTTGTCTTTCTGAAAGGCTTTCCCATCTCCACAGAGGAATTAAAGAGCTCTGTCAGAGTGACCATCGGGTTCTTGGTCACCTCCCTGACCAAAGCCCTTCTCCCCTGATTGCTCAGTTTGGCCTGGCAGCCAGCTCTAGGAAGAATCTTGGTGGTTCCAAACTTCTTCCATTTAAGAATGATGGAGGCCACTGTGTTCTTGAGGACCTTCAATGCTGCAGACATTTTTTGTTACCCTTCCCCAGATCTGCGCCTCAACACAATCCTGTCTCTGAACTCTAGAGACAATTCCTTCAACCTCAAGGCTTGCTTTTTGCTCTGACATGCAATGTCAACAGTGGGATCTTGAGTAGACAGGTGTATGCCTTTCCAAATCATGTCCAAACAATTGAATTTACCACAAGTGGACTCCAATCAAGTTGTAGAAACATCTCAAGGATGATCAAAAGAAACAGGATGCACCTGAGCTCAATTTCGAGTCTCATAGCAAAGAGTCTGAATACTTACATATGTACATAAGGTATTACTGTTTTATATTTTTTTTTACGTAACAGAATGTGGAAAAAGTACATTGTCTAAATACTTCCTGACGGCAAAGTATGTATATAAAGCACAACATCCCTGTGCAGGTGATAAACAGAGTTTCACTATGCTTCTCTGCAGCGGAGCTGGGTTTTCTGATCTGAGCATTGATGCGCTGACTTGTTCTCCGGACAAATCTCATTGCTGCTCAATCCATCGCTTGCTGTCATTAAAAATGAGCAATTAAGGCTTCGTTTACCTAACATTTATTGCGGAATAGCTCAAGCTCATTGTACAATTTATCATACTGAGATGCCAAAAAGTATTAATATATTTTCTAAACCGATGGTGTAATCAATATGTTGCATAATGTAGGATACCAATAAAGTAGCGTACTGAGAGTAAGAAGCTATAGAGGTACAGGATTGAATTAATCTGAGTCAATAATGTATCTGAGATTCTCACACAAAACACAATCTGGCACATGCGCAAGCAGACGCACGCACGCACGCACGTGCACACACACACACACACACACACACACACAGATAGACCACCTATTCCTAAACCTCATTACAGGACACAGCCAACTTAAATCCATCAAAAGTGCTGTTGATGTTAATCACACAGCATCAGTGAACCAAACACAATCAGTGAAAAAAACACCATCAGCGAAACAAACACCATCAGCGAAACAAACACCATCAGCGAACCAAACACCATCAGTGAACCACAATACCATCAGTGAACCACAACACTGTCAGTGAACCACAACACCATCATTGAACCTAACACCGTCAGTGAACCACACACATCAGCAAACCAAACACCATCAGCGAAACAAACACCTTCAGCGAACCAAACACCATCAGCGAACCAAACACCATCAGTGAACCACAACACCATCAGTGAACCAAACACCATCAGCGAACCAAACACCATGTGAACCACACAGCGTTACTGAACCAAACACCAGTGAACCAAACACCATCCGTAAACCACAAACATCAGCAAACCAAACACTATCAGTAAACCAAACACCATCAGTAACCAAACACCATCAGTGAACCACAACACCGTTAGTGAACCAAACACCATCGGTGTACCACAACACCGTTAGTGAACCAAACACCATCAGTGTCAGTGAACCCACGTCAGTGAACCAAACACCGTCAGTGAACCACAGTGAACCACATCAGTGAACCACAACCGTCAAACAACACCATCAGTGAACCAAACACCATCAGTGAACCACAACACCCATCAGTGAACCAAACAGTGAACCATCAGTGAACCACAACACCATCAAACACCAGTGAACCAAACAGCATCAGTGAACCAAACACCGTCAGTGAACCACAACACCGTCAGTGAACCACACACACCAGTGAACCACACACCGTCAGTGAACCACAACACCATCAGTGAACCAAACACCATCAGTGAACCAAACACCAGTGAACCAAACACCATCAGTGAACCAAACACCATCAGTGAACCACAACACCGAACCACACACACCAGTGAACCAAACACCGTCAGTGAACCAAACACCATCAGTGTACCACAACACCGTTAGTGAACCAAACACCATCAGTGTACCACAACACCGTCCGTGAACCTAACACCGTCCGTGAACCACACACCGTCAGTGAACCAAACACCGTCAGTGAACCAAACACCATCAGTGAACCAAACACCATCAGTGAACCACAACACCGTCAGTGAACCACAACACCATCAGTGAACCACACACACCAGTGAACCACACACCGTCAGTGAACCACACACAAACACATCAGTGAACCAGTGAACAAACAGCATCAGTTCAGTGAACCACAACACCGTCAGTGAACCACACACACCAGTGAACCACACACCGTCAGTGAACCACACACCATCAGTGAACCAAACACCATCAGTGAACCACAACACCATCAGTGAACCAAACACCAGTGAACCAAACACCGTCAGTGAACCACAACACCATCAGTGAACCAGTGAACCGTCAGTGAACCACACACACCAGTGAACCACACACCTTCAGTGAACCAAAACCAGTGAACCAAACAGCATCAGTGAACCAAACACTGTCAGTGAACCACAACACCGTCAGTGAACCAGTGAACCATAAACACACCATCAGCTGAACCAAACACCATCAGTGAACCAAACACCATCAGTGTACCACAACACCATCAGTGAACCAAACACCATCAGTGAACCACAACACCGTCAGTGAACCACACACACCAGTGAACCACACACCATCAGTGAACCAAACACTATCAGTGAACCACAACACCATCAGTGAACCACACACCATCAGTTAACCAAACACCATCAGTGAACCAAACACCAGTGAACTAAACACTATCAGTGAACCACATGATCAGTGAAAAAAACACTGTCAGTGATCAGCGAACCACACATCGTCAGTTAACCACACAACTTGCGATACCTTGCTTGTAAGCCAAAAGGTACAGTACCAGTCAATAGTTTGGACAAATCTAATCATTCAACAGTTTTTCTTTATTTTTTACTATTTTCTACATTGTAGAATAAGAGTGAAGGCATATAACACATATAAATCATGTAGTAACCAAAAAAGTGTTAAACAAATCAAAATATATTTTAGATTTGAGATTCATCAAAGTAGACACCTTTTGCTTTGATGACAGCTTTGCACACTCTTGGCATTCTCTCAACCAGCTTCACCTGGAATGATTTTCCAAAACTCTTGAAGGAGTTCCCACATATGATGAGCACTTGTTGGCTGCTTTTCCTTCACTCTGCAGTCCAACTCATCCCAAACCATCTCAATTAGGTTGAGGTCGGGTGATTGTGGAGGCCAGGTCATTTGATGCAGGACTACATCCCTCTCCTTCTTGGTCATACAGCCCTTACAGTCTGGAGGTTTATTGGGTCATTGTCCTGTTGAAAGACAAATGATAGTCCCACTAAGCGCAAACCTGATGGGACGGCGTATCAATGCAGAATGCTGTGGTAGCCATGCTGATTAAGTGTGCCTTGAATTCTAAATAAACCACTGACAGTGTAACCAACAAAGCACCCCCACACCATCACACCTCCTTATCCATGCTTCACGTGGGAACCACACATGCAGAGATCATCTGTTCACCTACTCTGCGTCTCACAAAGACACAGCTGTTGTAACCAAAAATCTCAAATTTGGACTCATCAGACCAAAGGAAAAATTTCCACCGGTCTAATGTCCAATGCTCGTGTTTCTTCGTCAAAGCAAATCTCTTCTTATTATTGGTGTCCTTTAGTAGTGGTTTCTTTGCAGCAACCATGAAGGCCTGATTCACGCAGTCTCCTCTGAACAGTTGATGTTGAGATGTGTCTGTTTCTTGAACTCCGTGAAGCATTTATTTTTGCTGCAATTTCTGAGGCTTGTCCTCTGCAGCAGAGGTAAATCTGGGTGTTCCTTCCCTGTGGCGGTCTTCATGAGATACAGTTTCATCAAAGCACTTTATGGTTTTTGCAATTGCACTTGAAGAACCTATAAAAAAAATGAAATGTTCCATATTGACTGAGCTTCATGTCTTAAAGTAATGATGGACTGTTGTTTCTCTCTGCTTATTTGAGCTGTTCTTGCCATTATATGGACTTGGTCTTTTACCAAACAGAGCTATCGTCTGTATACCAACCCTACCTTGTCACAACACAACTGATTGGCTCAAACACATTAAGGCACATCTGTTAATTGAAATGCATTCTAGGTGACTATCTCATGACTGGTTGAGAGAATTCCAAGAGTGTGCATTAGCGGTCATCAAGGCAAAGGGTGGCTACTTCTCAAACATAAAATAAAATCCCAGAGTCGCCGCTTCATTGTTGACGTTGAGACTGATGTTTTGCGGGTACTATTTAATGAATCTGCCAGTTGAGGACTTGTGAGGCGTCTGTTAATCAAACTAGACACTTTAATGCACTTGTCCTCTTGCTCAGTTGTGCACTGGGGCCTCCCACTCCTCTTTCTATTCTGGTTAAAGCCAGTTTGAGCTGTTCTGCGAAGGGAGTAGTAGACAGCGTTGTACGAGATCTTCAGTTTCTTGGCAATTTCTCGCATGGAATAGCCTTCATTTCTCAGAAGAAGAATAGAACTCTTCTGAGTTTCAGAAGAAAGGTCTTTGTTTCTGGCCATTTTGAGCTTGTAATTGAACCCACAAATGCTGATGCTCCAGATACTCAGCTAGTCTAAAGATGGTCAATTGTTTTGCTTCTTTAATCCGACAACAGTTTTTAGCTGTGCTAACATAATGGCAAAAGGGTTTTCTAATAATAATTAGCCTTTTAAAATGATAAATGTGGATTAGCTAACACAACATGCCATTGGAACACAGTAGTGACGGTTGCTGATAATGGCATTTGTACGCCTATGTAGATATAACAGTCATTTACAAAATTACAATTTCAACAGTCATTTACAAAATTAACAATGTCAACACTATATTTCTGATCAATTTGATGTTATTTTAATGGACAAAAAAATGGCCCTTCTTTCAAAATCAAGAACATTTCGAAGTGACCCAAAACTTTTGAACGGTAGTGTTGATTTTTGTACACTTTTTTGGTTACGACATGATTCCATATGTGTATTTTATAATTCTTCTGTATTCACTGTTATTCT
>NC_088238.1:52609687-52632187 GCF_036934945.1 Oncorhynchus masou masou
AGGCAACAATCAAACAAAAACACAATCACTTTGAGAGGAGGCGGCGATGGGAAAAGGGAAACCCAAACTGCAGAGGGCAACACTACTACACCAGACGAATGGAGAAGTAAAAGGTTAAGGGTGATATTAGGACAAGAATGCCAAAGAACACCCATCTAGACACGTGTGCAGACTGGCGCTCGCTGGGCTAGAGCAGCGGAGACACCTTTGAGGGGTAGGATGCAGATGTCTATGATGCTAGCCAGAAAAACAACATGCAAACAGGATGCATGACCCAAACCGAAAGGAAATGTACAGCACAATGAGGGACCAGACCGATGGAACAACCACAGATGCATGTAGTCAACTGAAAAAGGAGAGGGTTTTAAAGAACTGGGAAATCTAAGTGAGGGGATAGGGATTCCACTGTCAACGGTGAGAAGAGGGGTGAATGTAACATTCATATTGTTCAATCTAAGAGCTATATGAACTCCCTTCACTACACCTCCTACTTGCCATCTATGTTTGTGCATGTGCTAACAACTAGCCAGTAGCTTATAAACAACCCCTTCCATAATCTTTCCATTACTTTTACAGGTAATTACACAAATTGGCACTAAGTGACTTTGAACATACACATACAGTGTAATTTGATTGCTTGAGTCATTTACAGTAGTTATGAAACCCATAACTGGTTAGAATAACAACGATCTCCCGCTGGTCTTTTGTTCTGCTGTACAGTAGGCTCTCTCGTTTGATTCCACTCCAACTCAGGGGTTGGATGGCTAACACCACCTACTTACTGTAGGCATCGCTCCTCTAGTCACCTAGAAAATGAAAAGCTGTTCCCCCTCTTTATTTTTCCCCTTTTCCTTATTTTTCCCCCTAGCAAGGTAAGGAGTGAGGACGTATTATTGGTTTTCATAAGTTCTATATATATATAAAAAAATATCAACAGGTAACAAAACCCTGAATAAAAGGGGGTGTCTGGAGAGTTACGTGGCCACACGGATACTAGTGTAATGATTGATATATGTATGTATATATAATAGCCATGATATATGCATATACATATATTCTTTAATGTAATTGGTTTATCAATAAACAACAACCAAAAGATAAGGGGGTCAACTCTTACATGCAGGGGGCCAGGCCAGTAAACTCAGAGGTAACAGGAGTTAGTGTTAGTGATGGAGACTGTAGATCGGACACAGTCGAGACATTCCAAGAGATTGTCCCTACATGCCATGTAAGTTTGGTGGGGAGAGTGTAACCCTTTTTTTTTTATTATTGGGGGGCCCAAATCCAGTCACAGGAAGTAAGAAACTAAGCAACAATGGCTATCTGGGAAGCCAAACAGAACAAAATCCCGTTCCCTTTCGTTTCCTCTGTAGATGCCTGTTGCCTGCATGTGTTCATCCAAGACGAACCATGAAATCAGTCATTTACTGTCCTTAATTCTTATTTATACATCAAAGAAAAGTATCTACTTTAAATTTGATTTACAGCGTTTTTTGCTTTGGCAACAAACACCTAAGGCCTAGTGTTCATTGAGTCATTTATACTAGTGCATGGCAATGCTGTAATTCAACATGTAAATCAATGATCATTCTTCTGGGGATATTAATGAAGGAATTGCCATGGATATAACCAAAATGTCTCCTCACAAAATATCCACATCAGTGCTCTGACGCCAACCAGCCTCTTACCCTATCCTTGCTGATTTACTCTATTCCTTTCTAAGAAATACATCACTTTTCCCATTTCCTTACGCCAACCAGCCTCTTACCCTATCCTTGCTGATTTACTCTATTCCTTTCTAAGAAATACATCACTTTTCCCATTTCCTTACGCCAACCAGCCTCTTACCCTATCCTTGCTGATTTACTCTATTCCTTTCTAAGAAATACATCACTTTTCCCATTCCCTTACGCCAACCAGCCTCTTACCTTATCCTTGCTGATTTACTCTATTCCTTTCTAAGAAATACATCACTTTTCCCATTTCCTTACGCCAACCAGCCTCTTACCCTATCCTTGCTGATTTACTCTATCCCTTTCTAAGAAATACATCACTTTTCCCATTTCCTTACGCCAACCAGCCTCTTACCCTATCCTTGCTGATTTAGTCTATTCCTTTCTAAGAAATACATCACTTTTCCCATTTCCTTACGCCAACCAGCCTCTTACCCTATCCTTGCTGATTTACTCTATTCCTTTCTAAGAAATACATCACTTTTCCCATTTCCTTACGCCAACCAGCCTCTTACCCTATCCTTGCTGATTTAGTCTATTCCTTTCTAAGAAATACATCACTTTTCCCATTCCCCTTACGCCAACCAGCCTCTTACCCTATCCTTGCTGATTTACTCTATTCCTTTCTAAGAAATACATCACTTTTCCCATTTCCTTACGCCAACCAGCCTCTTACCCTATCCTTGCTGATTTACTCTATTCCTTTCTAAGAAATACATCACTTTTCCCATTTCCTTACGCCAACCAGCCTCTTACCCTATCCTTGCTGATTTACTCTATTCCTTTCTAAGAAATACATCACTTTTCCCATTTCCTTACGCCAACCAGCCTCTTTTACCTTATCCTTGCTGATTTAGTCTATTCCTTTCTAAGAAATACATCACTTTTCCCATTCCCTTACGCCAACCAGCCTCTTACCCTATCCTTGCTGATTTAGTCTATTCCTTTCTAAGAAATACATCACTTTTCCCATTCCCTTACGCCAAACCAGCCAGCACCCTATCCTGTCCTGATTTACTCTATTCCTTTCTAAGAAAGACATCCTTTTCCCAGACACGCCAACCAGCCTCTTACCCTATCCTTGCTGATTAAGTTATCTATTCCTTTCTGAACCAGAATCACACTGTAGGTCTCACTTTTCCCATTTCCTTACGCCAACCAGCCTCTTACCCATCCTTGCTGATTTACTCTATTCCTTTCTAAGAAATGACTTATTCCCATTTTTGGGAACCACAGGCCTCGGCACACACATATCCTTGCTGATTTAGTCGAACCTGTTCTAAGAAATACATAGACTCATTTCAATCTTAACAATACGCCTTCAACTAAGTTAGACAAATATATTTGCTGATATATTTTTTCTAAGAATTACATCACTAGGTTAGCTTAGTTATATAACACACTGTTTACCTTTCTATCCTTGCTGATTTTCTTATTTACCTTCCTTTCTAAGAAATACATCACTTTTCCCATTTCCTCTTACCCTATCCTTGCTGATTTACTCTATTCCTTTCTAAGAAATACATCACTTTTCCCATTCCCTTACGCCAACCAGCCTCTTACCCTATCCTTGCTGATTTACTCTAAAAAAGAAATACATAGGTTTTCCCATTTCTTGTCAACCAGCCTCTTACCCTATCCTTGCTGATTTACTCTATTCCTTTCTAAGAAATACATCACTTTTCCCATTTCCTTACGCCAACCAGCCTCTTACCCTATCCTTGCTGATTTTCTATTTTTCTAGGAAATACATCACTTTTATTTGGTAAAACGCAGAAACAGACTTGCTGATTAAAATAAAGACAAATAGACATCATTGTTTTCCTACCTTAATCTGATTTATTTTCAGTAAGAGCAAACGGATTCCTTTCAAACCAAAGAAATACAATCATTTCCCATTTCCTTACGCCAACCAGCCAAAGTTTCTTTTACCCTTTTATCCTTGCTAAACCAGATTTACTTGCTATTCCTTTCTAAGAAATACATCACTTTTCCCATTCCCTTACGCCAACCAGCCTTTACCCTATCCTTGCTGATTTAATTCCTTTCTAAGAAATACATAATAAACCAACCAGCCTCTCAATCCCTGATTTACCTTATTCCTTTCTAAAATAAATAAATCACTTTCCCATTTTTATTTTTACCCTATCCTTGCTGATTTACTCTATTCCTTTCTAAGAAAGTTTACATCACTTTTCCCATTTCCTTACGATAAACCAATATCTTTATCCATTTGTTTACTCTATTCCTTTAAATAGAAATACATCAGATGACTCAGCCTCTTATTCCTGATTGACACTATGTTAGTTCTAGAAATACATCAACCAAATCCAGCCTAATACCCTATCCTTGCTGATTTAGTCTATTCCTTTAAAAAGAAATACATCAATTTTCCCAGAGGGGTTACGCCAGACCAGCCTCTTACCCTATCCTTGCTGATTTAGTCTATTCCTTTCTAAGAAATCATCAAGGAAAGCCTCTTAGCAGTTCAGTATTTAGTATTTTTCCATCACTTTTCCCATTCCCTTACGCCAACCAGCCTCTGATTTAGAATCGGTGCTATTCCTTGCTGATTTACAGTTTCTATTTTTCTAAGAACTTTACATCAGTTGCTTTTCCCATTTCCTTATTACAAAAATTACCAGCCTCTTGGAAGCAGAGACAGTTTAGGGAGCTATGGAGTCTATTCCTTTCTAAGAAAAACATGCAAAATCCTTACGCCAACCAGCCTCTTACCTATCCTTGCAAATTTACTTCATTCCTTTCTAAGAAATACATCACTTTTCCCATTTCCAGCCAAAACCCTATCCTTGCTGATTTACTCTATTCCTTACAATCACTTGTTAAGAACTATTTATACTGATTTATCACTTTCTTTCCCATTTCCTTACGCCAACCAGCCTCTTACCCTATCCTTGCTGATTTACTCTATTCCTTTCTAATTGAAATACATCACTTTTCATTTTGCCAACCAGTATCTTACCCTATCCCTGAGAAAGAAGATTTAGTTATTCAAGTTCACTTCCTAAGGAAATACATCACTTTTCCCATTCCTTACGCTAACCAGCCTCTTACCCTAGACACTTGCTGATTTAGTGTCTATTCCTTTTAATGGCAAATAGTTGCTGATTTACTCTATTCCTTTTTCCACTTTTCCTTGAATGAACCAGCCTGTACTGCTATCCTTGCTGATTTACTTATTCCTTTCTGAAATACATCCTTTTCATTTCCTTATTCCCAATTAGTGGAGAAATACATCAGGAAACGTTTAGTTAGATGACTTGTGTGTGTGTGTGTGTGTGCTGATTTACTCTATTCCTTTCTAAGAAATACATCACTTTTCCCATTTCCTTGTGTGTCTATTTATCCTTGTCCAGAAATACATCACTTTTCCCATTTCCTTACGTGTCTACCCTATCCTTGCCTATCCTTTTGCAGCCTCTTTGCTCACTTGTATGTTAGTCTATTCCTTTCTGTGTGAAATACATCACTTTTCCCATTTCCTGGACGCCAACCAGCCTCTTACCCATCCTTGCTGTTTTAAGAAACACTTTTCCCATTCCTTTCAACCTATTCCTTTCTAAGAAAATACATCACTTTTTTCCCTGTTCAACCAGCCTCTACCCTATCCTTGCTGATTTAGTCTATTCCTTTCTAAGAAATCACTTTTTCCCATTTTATACGCCTGCAACCACTTACGTCAATCCTTGCTGATTTAATCTAGGAAATACAGTTCCAACTTTTGGTGCCTGCCAGCCTCTGTATCCTTGCTGATTTACTCTATTCCTTTCTAAGAAATACATCCATTTACTTGCGCTCTGTATACAGTATGTGCTGGGATTGACTCTAAGGAAATACATCACTTTTCCCATTTCCTTACGCAACACAGCATCTTACCCTATCCTTGCTGATTTAGTCTAAAAAGAAATACATCACTTTTCCCATTCCCTTACGTTAAAGCCTCTTACCCTATCCTTGCTGATTTACATCTATCGCTTTCTAATGACGCCAACCAGCCTCTTACCCTATCCTGATTTACTCATTCCTTTCTAAGGAAATACATCACTTTGTCCCATTTCCTTACGCCTCTCAGCCTCTTACCTATCCTTGCTGATTTAGTCCCTAAACACATCAAGAAATACATCAGCCTTTAACATTTACTCAAAGGGATTGCTCAACCAAAACAATGGATTTATTAAATTAGACAAATTAAGAAGGTGACAATGACTTTGTCCCATTTCTCACGCAACCAACCAATTATTACCCTATCTTTTTTTGTCTAGAAGCATGATTAAATACGTGTGTTGGGTTTCAGATCCCCCAACCAGTTTGATGTCTGAAACCTGAATTTATCTGGGATTCTACAAAGTTCTTACATGAAGGGACAGTCTAGGAATGCATGGGAAAATTAATCTCCTCAAACTGATGATGATCTTATCCTTGAACATAAAAGTGGGGATGACTTTCATAAAGTATGGAATACAGTCAGTCTGAAGTCATCCCTTCATCAAAGTTTTGGACCCTATCCTTGCAAAATGTATGTTCACACCCTGAAATGAAAAGTTGCCACAGAGATCTTCAACCATCATTCCAGACCAATACTCCCCTTTAACTTCTAAGCATGTCAAAGACAGGAGCATGTAACACCTTAAATAATTGAGGAGGGAGAAAGAAGCCTGAGAGAGATAGGCAAAGAAAGACAGCAGAGAAAAGAAGGGGGCTATATTCACTAAAACCTTTATAAGTGTAGAGGCAGGATGGAGTCCAGAGAAGGGGCAGAGAGAGAGGAGGCTAGAATCAGACTGTAGGAGAGAGAGGGGGAGGGAAAAGAGAGGTGGCAGAGAGAGAGGAGAGAGGGGGCAGAGAGAGGGGGGAAATCAGAGAGGGTGGCAGAGAGAGAGAGAGAGGGAGAGAGGGAGGAGAATTTGAGTGGCAGAGAGAGAGAGTGGGGGAGGAGAGGGTGGCAGAGATAGAGAGGGGGAGAAGAGAAGAGGGGTGGCAGAGAGAGGAAAGGGGGCAGAGATTTCAATGGGTAACAAGACAATTGCCTTCAACTAAGGGAGGACAAGATATATTTGCAGAGATTTTTACGTAATCAATTCAAAGTCGACTAGGTGGCAGAGAGAGAGTTATAGAGAACACACTGTTTAAGTAGACTGACAAAGGGTGGCAAACTTTCTAACATTAAATATAGAGAGATCTAGGGTAGAGAGATAGTAGAATATTACCCAATTGGCCTGAGTTCTTACTAGGGTGTCACTGGGGTTGTAAAAGTAGGGGTTATTCTCTGTCAGTGGAGTCCGCTGTGTAGGGTCCACATCAAGGACGGTTGTTGAAAAAAGAAAAATAGGGGATAGGTTTTGTCAGTTGTCAATTCAGAAGTTGATATCTTTCTTGGAAAATAATTCTTTATTTCTTCATACGGACAGGTGAAAGGGGGCAAAACAAATCTGGCAGAGAGGGTGTTGCAAAATTAAATTTTTTGGGACAGAGGGGTGATGAGAGGGTGGATAGGGAAAATTTTTGCAGGAAGGAGGAGAGGAGTATTGATGGTAAAAAGCAGAAACAGACAAAGAAGTAAAATAAAGACAAATAGAGAGGTGATTGTTTTCAGCTACCTTGGAATCGATGGAAGTTTGTATTTTCAGAAGAGCAAACGGAATAGAAAGAGGTAACGGAAACCCGGGGCAGGGGGGAACCAAAGCAAAGACAATTAGAGATGATATCTACCATATAATGCAGTTTGTTGACCATAGAGTGTCCAATGAGAGAGGGTTTCAGGAGAAAAGAGGGGGAGGGGGGTGAGAAAGCAAAAAAAGGTGGAGAAACCGTAAACTCAAAGTGGCAGAACTGAGAGAGGGTCAAAACAAATTTTTACGAGATGAGAGGGTGGCAGATAAACAAGGGTGGCAGGTTAATTTAAGAGAGGGTGGCAGATAAGAGGGTAAACCAACCAATCAAGAGGGGGATGAAATGTCCAAAAATAAATAAAGTAGGCTTTATTTTATTTTTCAATATCATACAAATCTTCCAAATAAAGAAATAAAGAAAGGAGAGGGTGGCAGAAAGTTTGACTTTTCGTATTAAAGGGTTTGGCAAAAAGGGTAGAAAAGATAAAACAATATCATTACATTTGTTAGTAGGGGGGATTAAGGGTGGCAGAAGTTAAATAGAAAAAAGAAGAGATGACTGAGAGGGTGGCAGAGAGTGAATGGGAATGTTAGTTGTACAAATTAAAGGAAAACCAAATCACAAAATAATATAATACATTGAGAATTCAGAGAGAAGAGGGGGTTAGGGTGGCAGAAAAAAGAGGGGTGGCAAGAGTTAGCAAATCAATTTTCAGAGAGGGTGGCAGAGGGGGGGGGTGGGGCTTGTTTTTGAGTGGCAGAAAGGGGAATGAAGGAAAAGCAGTTCAGTATTAGTATTAACCACTTCTGATAGGCTAGTCTTGACTGTGAGGGTGGCTGAGAGAGGGGGGACAAGCTCTGGCAGAATCGGTGCTCCATTGCAGCAGGGGTGTGGCCAATCAGGGAGAATGCTTGGCAGGTTATATTTTCTTAAGGTGGCAAACTTTATCTGGCAGCTTTTCTCTAGATCTTGTGCAAGAAACAGTTTGGGAGTATGGAGAAGCCAGAAAAAACAGCAAAATGTAAAGAGGGTTCAAAATTACCACAACAGTTAAAATGGCTAAGAGACGAAGGATAGCAGTATTGACAATGATAATCAGAAAGTTAGAGCTTTTCCATTTCAATGGGGTAAGAACAATTAAACAAAAATTACATTTATTGCATAGTTGGAAGCAGAAAAGAGAGCAAGAGCGCGAGATAAAGAGATACATAAATGAAAGAAAGAAAGAAATGAAGAATGAAAGCAATTGAAATACATTTAGTTCAGAGAGGGGGCACATGCAGTATCCTTCAGTCTGCCTCCTGAAAGAGAGAGATATTCAGTTATTCAAGTTCACTTCCAAAACAGACCAAAACCCATATCCTCTACTCCTAGAGGGTGAGCAGAAACAAACACACAAGACACTGTGTTAAGAGTCCACTATTTATATGTACTTAATGGCAAATAGTTGCCTAGGTTTTCCTCACAATTCACTGTGAATGATGACAATGAATGTACTGCAATGTACTGTAATTTTGAATTCACACTTTGTCATGTGATGGGAAGATGAAGCCTGATGTCATTTCAACCTTAATTCCCAATTAGTGGAGAAAGTAGAGGTTTGAGTTAGAGGGTGGCAGAGAGAGAGGGTGGGAAAGAGTGGGGGTGAGAGGGTGGCAGAGTGAGTGGGTGCGTGGGTGCAGAGTGTGTGGGTGTGAAAGAGAGTGTGTGTGGCTGTGGGTGTCTGTGTGTGTGGCAGAGAGAGAGAGGGGGTGTGCAGAGCAGAGTGTGAGTGTGGCAGAGAGAGGGTGTGTGAGGGTGGTGAGAGAGGTGTGTGTGTGGGTGGCTGTGTGTGTGTGGGTGGCAGAGTGTGTGTGTGAGGGTGTCTAGAGCTTGGGATCTGAGAGTCACCAGGAAACGTTAACAGGGTTTCAGGAACACAGTAGGGTGGCAACCTAACTTCCATTTTCCCTGAAAAACAGAAGTGGGACTCCGCTTTTTGTTATTTATAGGCCTGCAATGTTAGGGTCAGATGCTTGCATGCAAACGTGTATGAGAGGTGCCTGCATTGAGGACATAACGCAGCTCTGTGTTGCTCAGGGTCTGTATGTGCCCAGAGGGTGGCTTAGGGCGTGTATGGCAGTATGTGTGGGAGTGGAATAAGAGTGGAGAGACACACATCTGAGCTACACAATGCCAGCGGGGTTAGTCAAAAAAAGAAAATGGCCGAGACTGTTCGATCCCGGGTCACGTTAGTGGGGGAGCCGAGGGTGGCAGAGCATCTCCGGTCTGCTGCTAATGACTTATGTTAATCCATTAATTAGGTAAATAAGTTCCAACAGTGGGTGTGGTGGCATATGTATGGGGGAAAGAGAGGGTCAAAGACCTACAATGCGGAGAGGGTCTCTAATCGTCCCAAAACACATCAACAGATACATCAAGCCCATAACTTGATTGGTACTCAAAGGGATTGGTGACGCAAAACAATGGTTTATTAAATTAGGGAGCAAAGAGAGGGAAGGTGCACAATGACTTTGTGTCTTTGTCTCACAGGCAGATAGCAATTATGTGAATCATCTTTTTTTTGTGAGAAGCATGATTAAATATTACGTGTGTTGGGTTTCAGATCCCCCTGGGGTTTGATGTCTGAAACCTGAATTTATCTGGGATCTCTACAAAGTTCTTACATGAAGGGACAGTCTAGGAATGCATGGGGAAAATTAATCTCCTCAAACTGATGATGATCTTTCGATGAACATAAAAGTGGGGATGACGAACATAAAGTATGGAGAGGAGTCAGTCTGAAGTCATCCCTTCATCAAAGTTTTGGAGAGAGGTATTACCAAAATGTATGTTCACACCCTGAAATGAAAAGTTGCCACAGAGATCTTCAACCAACATTCCAGACCAATACTCCCCCTTTAACTTCTAAGCATGTCATAGCATGGCCGCATGTTAAATAATTGAAGGGAAGATGGCAAAGAAAGACAGAGGAAAGAAAGAGCTAGAGGGTTTAATATAACAGGGGGAAACTATCTGAGATTCACTAAAACCTTTATGAACCTGTAGAGCGAGAGGAGAAAGAGAAGGTGGCAGAGAGAGGGTGGCAGAGGGAGGTGGGGGGAGAAAGAGGGTGGCAGGGTGGCAGAGAGGGGGATGAGAGGGTGGCAGAGAGAGAGAAAGAGAGGGTGGCAGAGAGAGAGGGGGAGGAGGGTGGGAGAGAGAGGGGGGAGGGGGAGAGGGTGGCAGAGAGAGGGGGAGAGAGAGAGTGGCAGAGAGAGAGAGGAGAGGGTGGCAGAGAGGGGGGAGGAGAAAGAGAGGGTGGCAGAGAGAGAGAGAGAGGGGGGGAGGGAGGAGAAAGAGAGGGTGGCAGAGAGAGGGGGGAGAGAGGGTGGCAGAGGGGAGGGGGAGAGAAGAGAGGGTGGCAGAGAGATAGAGAGAGAGGGGTGGAGAGGAGGGAGAAAGAGAGGGTGGCAGAGAGAGAGGAGAGAGGGGGGGGAGAGAGAGGGGGGAGGAGAAGAGAGGGGTGGCAGAGAGAGAGGGAGAGAGAGAGGGTGGAGAGAGAGAGAGAGAGGGGAGGAGAGAGAGAGAGGGTGGCAGAGAGAGAGGGGGGAGAGAGGGTGGCAGAGAGAGAGAGGGGGGTGAGAGGGTGGCAGAGAAGAGAGGGTGGCAGAGAGAGAGAGGGTGGAGAGAGAGAGAGAGAGGGTGGGGAGAGAGGGGTGATGAGAGGGTGGCAGAGAGAGGGGGAGAGAGAGGGGGCAGAGAGGGGGAAGAGAGGGTGGCAGAGAGAGAGGGGGGAGAGAGGGTGGCAGAGAGAGAGGGGGTGAGAGAGGGTGGCAGAGAGAGAGGGAGGGTGGCAGAGAGAGGGTGGCAGAGAGGGGGGAAGAGAGGGTGGCAGAGAGAGGGGGGTGAGAGGGTGGTAGAGAGAGGGGGGATGAGAGGGTGGCAGAGAGAGGGTGTGGCAGAGAGAGAGAGAGGGTGGGAGAGAGAGGGGTGATGAGAGGGTGGCAGAGAGAGGGGGAGAAAGAGAGTGGAGAGGGGGAGAGAGGGTGGCAGAGAGAGAGGGGAGAGAGAGGGTGGCAGAGAGAGAGGGGGTGAAAGAGAGGGTGGCAGAGAGAGAGAGGGGTGGAGAGAGAGAGAGGGTGGCAGAGAAGGGGGATGAGAGGGTGGCAGAGAGAGAGAGGGTGGCAGAGAGAGGGCAGAGAGAGAGAGGGTGGCAGAGAGGGGGGTGATGAGAGAGGGTGGCAGAGAGAGGGGGAGAAGAGAGGGTGGCAGAGAGGGGGGAGAGGGGTGGCAGAGAGAGGGGGGAGAGGGTGGCAGAGAGAGGGGGTGATGAGAGGGTGGCAGAGAGAGGGGGAGAAAGAGAGGGTGGCAGAAAGAGAGGGGGGAAGAGAGGGTGGCAGAGAGAGAGTGGGGGGGAGAGGGTGGCAGAAGGGGGGTGAGAGGGTGGATGAGGGTGGCAGAGAGAGAGAGGGTGGCAGAGAGGGGGGGTGAGAGGGTGGCAGAGAGGGGGGTGAGAGGGTGGCAGAGAGAGGGGGGGGATGAGAGGGGGGAAAGGGGGTGAGAGGGTGGCAGAGAGAGGGGGATGAGAGGGTGGGGGGAAAGAGAGAGGGTGGCAGAGAGAGGGGTGGATGAGAGGGTGGCAGAGAGAGAGAGAGGGTGGCAGAGAGAGGGGGGGGGTGAGAGGGTGGCAGAGAGGGGGGGGTGAGAGGGTGGCAGAGAGAGAGGGGGATGAGAGGGTGGCAGAGAGAGAGAGAGGGTGGAGGGGGGGGATGGCAGAGAGAGAGAGAGGGGGGAGAGGGTGGCAGAGAAAGGGGGTGAGAGGGTGGCAGAGAGAGGGGGGGTGAGAGGGTGGCAGAGAGAGAGGGTGGCAGAGAGAGAGGGTGGGAGAGAGAGAGGGTGGCAGAGAGGGTGGCAGAGAGAGGGGAGAGAGAGGGTGGCAGAGAGGGGTAGAAAGAGAGGGTGGCAGAGGGGGGTGGGATGAGAGGGTGGGAGGGGGGAGAGAGGGTGGCAGAGAGAGAGGGTGGCAGAGAGAGAGGGTGGGAGAGAGAGAGGAGGAGGGAAATAGAGGGTGGCAGAGAGAGGGGGGATGAGAGGGTGGCAGAGAGAGAGTGGGGGAAAGAGAGGGTGGCAGAGAGAGGGGGATGAGAAGGTGGAGAGGGTGGCAGAGAGGGGGAGAGGGGGAAAGAGAGGGTGGCAGAGAGGGGGGAAGAGAGGGTGGCAGAGAGAGGGGGATGAGAGGGGGAGAGAGGGTGGCAGAAAGGGGGAGAGGGTGGCAGAGAGAGGGGGGAGAAGGGTGGCAGAGAGAGGCAGAGAGAGAGAGGGTGGCAGAGTGGGAGAGGGTGGCAGAGAGAGAGGGGGCAGAGAGAGAGGGTGGCAGAGAGAGAGAGAGGGGTGGCAGAGAGGGTGGGAGAGAGAGGGTGGCAGAGAGAAAAGAGGCAGAGAGGGGTGGAGAGAGGGTGGCAGAGAGAGAGGGGGAGAGGGTGGCAGAGAGAGGGGGTGAGAGAGGGTGGCAGAGAGGGGGAGAGAGAGGGTGGCAGAGAGGGGTGAAAGAGAGGGTGGCAGAGAGAGGGGAGAGAGAGGGTGGCAGAGAGAGGGTGGGGGGGGCTGGAGAGAGGGTGGCAGAGAGAGGGTGGCAGAGAGAGAGGGTGGCAGAGAGGGGGGTGAAAGAGGGGTGCAGAGAGAGAGGGTGGGAGAGAGGGGGAGAGGGTGGCAGAGGGTGGAGAGAGGGGGAAAGAGAGGGTGGCAGAGAGAGAGGGGGCAGAGAGAGAGGGTGGCAGAGAGAGGGGAGGGGGGGAAAGAGAGGGTGGCAGAGAGAGAGGGGGGGATGAGAGGGTGGCAGAGAGAGGGGGAAAGAGAGGGTGGCAGAGAGGGGGAGAGAGGGTGGCAGAGAGAGAGAGAGGGGGAAAGAGAGGGTGGCAGAGAGAGAGAGAGAGAGAGGGTGGCAGAGAGAGGGGGGAGAGAGAGAGGGTGGCAGAGAGGGGGGAGAAGAGAGGGTGGCAGAGAGGAGGGGGAGAGAGGGGGGCAGAAAGAGAGGGTGGCAGAGAGAGGGGTGGAGAGAGGGTGGCAGAGAGAGAGGGTGGCAGAGAGAGAGGGGGAGGGTGGCAGAGAGAGAGGGGGATGAGAGGGTGGCAGAGAGAGAGAGGCGGGAGAGAGAGAGGGGGAAGAGAGGGTGGCAGAGAGAGAGAGGGTGGGGAAAGAGAGGGTGGCAGAGAAAGGGGGTGAGAGGGTGGCAGAGAGAGTGTGGGGGATAGAGAGGGTGGCAGAGAGAGGGGGGATGAGAGGGTGGCAGAGAGAGGGGGAAGAGAGGGTGGCAGAGAGGGGGGAAAGAGGGTGGGAAGAGAGAGAGAGGGTGGCAGAGAGAGGGGGTGAGAGGGTGGCAGAGAGAGGGGGAGGGGGTGGCAGAGAGGGTGGCAGAGAGAGGGTGGGAGAGAGAGGGGGGGGAGAGGGTGGCAGAGAGGGTGGCAGAGAGGGGGGAGAAAGAGAGGGTGGCAGAGAGAAAGAGAGGGTGGCAAAGAGAGAGAGGGTGATGAGAGGGTGGCAGAGAGAGGGGGAGAAAGAGAGGGTGGCAGAGAGGAGGGGGGAAGAAAGAGGGTGGCAAAGAGAGAGGGGGAGAGGGTGGAGAGGGTGGCAAGAGAGAGGGGAAGGGGGAGAGAGAGGGTGGCAGAGAGAGGGGAGCAGGGTGGCAGAGAGAGGGGGGAAAGAGAGGGTGGAAGAGAGGGGTGGAGAGAGGAGGGTGGCAGAGGGAGATGAGAGGGTGGCAGGGAGAGAGGGTGGCAGAGAGGGTGGAGAGGGGGGAGAGAGGGTGGCAGAGAGAGAGGGGGAGAAAGAGGGTGGCAGAGAGAGAGAGGGTGGCAGAGAGAGGGGGGGAAAGAGAGGGTGGCAGAGAGAGAGAGTGGGGGGAGAAAGAGAGGGTGGCAGAGAGAGGGGGATGAGAGGGTGGCAGAGAGGGGGGCAGAGAGGGGTGATGAGAGGGTGGCAGAGAGAGAGGGGGGAGAAAGAGAGGGTGGCAGAGAGGGGGGGAGAGAGGGTGGCAGAGAGGGGGGGAGAGGGTGGCAGAGAGAGGGGGGAGAGGGTGGCAGAGAGAGAGGGGTGGCAGAGAGAGAGGGTGGCAGAGAGAGAGAGGGTGGAGGGGGGGAAGAGAGGGTGGCAGAGAGAGAGTGGCGGGAAAGAGAGAGGGTGGCAGAGAGAGAGAGGGGGTGAGAGGGTGGCAGAGAGAGAGAGGGTGGCAGAGAGAGAGGGGGGGTGAGAGGGGTGGCAGAGAGGGGGGTGAGAGGGTGGCAGAGAGAGGGGGGGATGAGAGGGTGGCAGAGAAAGGGGGGAGAGAGGGTGGCAGAGAGAGGGGGGAGAGGGTGGCAGAGAGAGAGGGTGGCAGAGAGAGAGGGTGGGAGAGAGAGAGGAGGAGGGAAATAGAGGGTGGCAGAGAGAGGGGGGATGAGAGGGTGGCAGAGAGAGGGGGAGAAAGAGAGGGTGGCAGAGAGGGGGGTGGCAGAGAGAGGGTGATGAGAGGGTGGAGAGGGGGAGAGGGTGGCAGAGAGAGGGGGAAGGGGTGAAAGAGGGGGGGGAGGGTGGCAGAGAGAGGGGGGGTGAAAGAGAGGGTGGCAGAGAGAGAGGGTGGCAGAGAGAGAGAGGGGGAAAGAGAGGGTGGCAGAGAGAGAGAGGGGTGGAGAGGGGTGGAGAGAGGGGGTGGCAGAGAGAGAGAGGGTGATGAGAGGGTGGCAGAGAGAGGGTGGCAGAGATGAGAGGGTGGCAGAGAGAGAGGGGTGGGGGGGTGGGAGGGGGAGAGGGTGGCAGAGAGAGGGGGTGATGAGAGGGTGGCAGAGAGAGGGGGGAGAAAGAGGGGGTGGCAGAGAGAGGGGGGGAAGAGAGGGTGGCAGAGAGAGAGGGGGGAGAGGGTGGCAGAGAGGATGAAAGAGAGGGTGGCAGAGAGAGAGAGAGGGGGTGGCAGAGAGAGAGGGTGGCAGAGAGGGGGATGAGAGGGTGGCAGAGAGAGAGGGGGTGGCAGAGAGGGGGATGGAGAGGGTGGCAGAGAGAGGGTGGGAGAGGGTGGCAGAGTGGGTGGGGATGAGAGGGTGGCAGAGAGAGGGGGGTGAGAGGGTGGCAGAGAGAGGGGGTGAGAGGGTGGCAGAGTAGCAAGAGAGGGGGGGGAGAGGGTGGCAGAGAGAGGGGGAGGGTGGCAGAGAGAGATGAGAGGGTGGCAGAGAGAGGGGTGGATGAGAGGGTGGCAGAGAGAGAGGGGGAGAAAAAGGGGTGGCAGAGAGGGGGGGATGAGAGGGTGGCAGAGAGAGGGGGAAAGAGAGGGTGGCAGAGAGGGGGGGTGGCAGAGAGAGAGAGGGTGGGAGAGAGAGGGGGAAAAAGAGAGGGTGGCAGAGAGAGAGGGTGATGAGAGAGAGGGTGGCAGAGAGAGAGGGTGAAAGAGAGGGTGGCAGAGAGAGAGAGAGGGTGGCAGAGAGAGAGAGGGTGGCAGAGAGAGAGGGGGGAGGGTGAAAGAGAGGGTGGCAGAGAGAGGGGTGGATGAGAGGGTGGCAGAGAGAGGGGGAAGAGAGGGGTGGAGAGGGTGGCAGAGAGAGGGGGGTGAGAGGGTGGCAGAGAGAGGGGGGATGAGAGGGTGGCAGAGAGAGAGGGTGGGATGAGAGGGTGGCAGAGAGAGAGAGGGTGGCAGAGAGGGGGATGAGAGGGTGGCAGAGAGAGGGTGGGGGGGTGAGAGGGTGGCAGAGAGAGGGGGGTGAGAGGGTGGCAGAGAGAGGGGAGATGAGAGGGTGGCAGAGAGAGGGTGGGAGAGAGAGGGGGGGAGGGAAATAGAGGGTGGCAGAGAGGGTGGGGGGGATGAGAGGGTGGCAGAGAGAGGGGGTGAAGAGAGGGTGGCAGAGAGAGGGGGAGAAAGAGAGCGTGGCAGAGAGGGGGTGGCAGAGAGAGGGGTGAGAGAGGGTGGCAGAGAGAGGGGGAAAGAGAGGGTGGCAGAGGGGGGGAAGAGAGGGGGTGAGAGGGTGGATGAGAGAGAGAGAGGGGGGCAGAGAGAGAGGGTGGGAGGGGAGAGAGAGGGTGGCAGAGAGGGAGGGGCAGAGAGAAGGGGGGAGAGGGTGGCAGAGAGAGAGTGGGGGAAGAGAGGGTGGCAGAGAGAGTGGATGAGAGGGTGGCAGAGAGAGAGGGTGGCAGAGAGAGGGTGGGAGAGAGGGGGAAAAGAGGGTGGCAAAGAGAGAGGGGGGAGGGTGGCAGAGAGAGAGGGGGGGAAGAGGGTGGCAGAGAGAGAGAGGGTGGCAGAGAGAGAGGGTGGCAGAGAGAGAGAGGGGGGGAAAGAGGGTGGCAGAGAGAGAGAGGGGGAAAGAGAGGGTGGCAGAGAGAGGGGGGATGAGAGGGTGGCAGAGAGAGGGGGTGGGGAGAAAGAGAGGGTGGGAGAGAGGGGGAAAGAGAGGGTGGCAGAGAGAGAGGGGTGATGAGAGGGTGGCAGAGAGAGAGGGGGGGAGAGGGTGGCAGAGAGAGGGGGGAAGAGAGGGTGGCAAGAGAGAGGGGGGGAGAGGGTGGCAGAGAGAGAGGGGGGTGACAGAGAGGGTGGCAGAGAGAGGGGTGGCAGAGAGAGAGGGTGGCAGAGAGAGGGGGAAAGAGAGGGTGGCAGAGAGGGGGGGATGAGAGGGTGGCAGAGAGAGGGGGGGTGCAGAGAGAGGGGGTGGCAGGGAGAGAGAGGGGGTGAGAGGGTGGCAGAGTGAGGGGGGATGAGAGGGTGGCAGAGAGAGAGGGGGTGAGAGGGTGGCAGAGAGAGGGGGATGAGAGGGTGGCAGAGAGAGAGAGAGGGTGGCAGAGAGAGAGGGTGGGAGAGAGGGTGGCAGAGAGGGGGAGTGGCAGAGAGAGAGGGTGGGAGAGAGAGGGGGGAAAAAGAGAGGGTGGCAGAGAGAGGGGTGATGAGAGGGTGGCAGAGAGAGGGGGAGAAAAAGAGGGTGGCAGAGAGAGGGGGGATGAGAGGGTGGCAGAGAGAGGGGGAGAAAGAGAGGGTGGCAGAGAGGGGGGGTGGCAGAGAGAGAGAGGGTGGGAGAGAGAGGGGGGAAAAAGAGAGGGTGGCAGAGAGAGGGGTGATGAGAGGGTGGCAGAGAGAGGGTGAGAAAGAGAGGGAGGCAGAGAGGGGGGGAAGAGAGGGTGGCAAAGATAGAGGGGGGGAGAAGGTGGCAGAGAGAGAGAGGGGTGAAAGAGAGGGTGGCAGAGAGAGAGAGGGTGGCAGAGAGAGAGGGTGGCAGAGAGAGAGGGGGGGGAAGAGAGGGTGGCAGAGAGAGAGTGGGGGAAAGAGAGGGTGGCAGAGAGAGGGGGGGATGAGAGGGTGGCAGAGAGAGAGAGGGTGGCAGAGAGAGGGGGGGTGAGAGGGTGGCAGAGATAGGGGGTGAGAGGGTGGCAGAGAGAGAGAGGGGGATGAGAGGGTGGCAGAGAGAGGGGGGTGAGAGGGTGGCAGAGAGAGGGGGATGAGAGGGTGGCAGAGAGAGAGAGAGAGGGTGGCAGAGAGAGAGGGTGGGAGAGAGAGAGGAGGGGGGAAATAGAGGGTGGCAGAGAGAGGGGGGATGAGAGGGTGGCAGAGAGAGGGGGAGAAAGAGAGGGTGGCAGAGAGCGGGGGGAGAGAGGGTGGCAAAGAGAGAGGGGGGAGAGGGTGGTGGAGAGAGAGGGGGGGTGAAAGAGAGGGTGGCAGAGAGAGAGAGAAAGTGAAGAACAGACAAAAACATTACTAAGTCTCACATACACAGGAACAATACACAAACACACGTCCCTCACCCCGTCCTGCCCTGTCTCACCCCGCCCTGCCCTGTCTCAACCTGCCAGGGGATTTATACGACAAGGCCTCCCTATATTCAAAGCCTTCGGCTGTGGAATGACGACCCTCGTCAGCCCACGCCTTCCCTGTCTATAATTGACACATGTGGGACAATGAGACAGGGAGGAGGCGGCGGCCATTGTTTGCTGATGGGGGGATAAAACTCCTAATCGTGTAAACAAGAACAGACACATCGTTTTTTTTAAGCGCTGTCTAAGGCGCTTCCATTGCACTAGCTTCTATCTTCTCCACATACATTATTAATGTGGGGAAAAGACTGTGAAAGACCAATTAGAATAGTTTCACCATGTAGCCTCCACTTGCGGAAAGAGAAGAGAGAATAGACATGTTTCCCCTGTCAACAGTCTGGGGAATGCGGTAAAGCACTAAGGTCCAGAAGCAAATGAGATGAGAGCCAGATCGTGTTGACCGAGTAGCCGAGAATGGGGCTATCAGGGGTTTGATCTTTACATACATGTCACCATGGACATAGTTAAAATGTCACAATCCGGATAAATATTTTAGTGCGGCTGTGTAAAAGATCAATGGTTGGCAGACTCCGAAGGCCCACTGTAGAATTGGTCTGGGTGGATTTACTGCAAAGAACAAGTGAGCTGTAAGACTGATGACCGCTCTCATAAAATATCAACTTCCAATTTAGCTAGTAATAGTCAATTATAAAAAGAGACAGAGATAAATCCTATTGGCTGGGGGAAAAAAAGGCTAGTATTTTTCATTAGACCTGAGGTAGTTGAGAGAAGGTAATGAGTTTTGTATAGTAGAATATTAACTAGAGCTCCTAGAAGAGAGGCTGCATTCAGAACTCATTCAAATGGTCACATACTGTAGTTGATCACAACAGGTATCAAATTGTTACTGAGGGGTGTGCATGTGTGGAATGTGTTTGTGTGTATGGTGCATATGGTTGGTGTGTGTTTGCATGTCCTGTATGTATACCCTCATGTTTGTATTTCATTAGATATGTGATTCTATGAGGCACATGTACAGTGCCTTCAGCAAATTTTCACACCCATTGACTTTTTCCACATTTTGTTGTGTTACTAAGTGGGAATAAAATTGATACAATTTTCATTTTTTTGGTCAAAGACTGACAAAATATTTTAAGAAATACAACACAACAATATATCTTGATTAGATAAGTATTCAACTCCCTGAATGAATACATGGTAGAATCACCTTCAGTCTTTCTGGGTAAGTCTCTAAGAGCTTTGCAAACCTGGATTGTACAATATTTGCCCATTATTCTTTAAAAAATGATTCATGCTCTGTCTAGTTGGTTTTAAATCATTGCTAGACAGCCATTTTCACGTTTTGCCATAGATTTTCAAGCAGATTTAAATTCAAACTGTAACTAGGCCACTCAGGAACATTGAGTATCATCTTGGTAAGCAACTCCAGGGTATATTTGGCCTTGTGTTCTAGGTTATTGTCCTGCTGAAAGGCGAATTAGTCTCCCAGTGTCTGTTAGAAAGCAGACTGAACCAAGTTTCCCTCTAGGATTTTACCTGTGCTTAGCTCTATTCCGATCATTAAAAAAAAGTATTTGCTCCCTAGTCCTTGCCGATGACAAGCATACCCACAGCATGATGCAGCCACCACCATGCGTGAACATATGAGGAGTGGTAGTCAGTAATGTGTTGTGCTGGATTTGCCCCAAACATAACGCCTTGTACTCAGGCCAAAAGTACATTTCTTTGCCACCTTTTTTGCAGTATTACATTAGTGTCTTGTTTCAAACAGGATGCATGTTTTGGAATATTTGTATTCTGTACAGGCTTCCTTCTTTTCAGTCTGTCATTAATGTTAGTATTGTGGAGTAACTACAATGCTGTTGATCCATCCTCAATTATCTCCAATTGAAGCAAATAAACTCTTAACGGTTATAAATCACTATTTGCCTCATGGTGAAATCACTGAGCGGTTTCCTTCCTCTTCGGCAACTGTGTTAGGAAGGACGCCTATATCTTTGTAGTAATGCTCAAATGGATATTCATTGTCTGTTTATGAACCATTGGAAAACATCACCGATCTCTGTGGATGAATCTGTGATTGAAATTCACTGATTGAATGAGGGACCTTACAGATAATTATATGTGTGGGGTACAGAAATTGGGTAGTCATTTAAAAAATGATGTTAAACACTATTATTGCTCACAGAGTCCATGAAACTTATGTGACGTGTTAAGCACATTATTACTCCTGTACGTATTTAGGCTTTGCAATAACAAAAGGGGTGAATACTTATTGACTCAAGACATTTCACCTTTTCATTTTTGTATTAAATTGTAAACATTTCGAAAACATAATTCCACTTTGATATTATGGGGTGTCGTGTGTAGATCAGTGACACAAAAATCTAAATTGAATTCACTTTAAATTCAAGCTGTAACACAACAAAATGTGGAAAAGTCAAGGGGTGTGAATACTTTCTGATGGCACTGTATGTGTTTTTCATGCAACACATGTCGCAGCGGACGAGTCAAACGGAGTATCGCTGGTCAGTGGAGGCCCGAGAGGAGTCTTTCTACCAGCTAGTTAGTTTGCACTTTCATTCCAATCCTCTCTTGATACACCCTTCCCTGCCTAATTTCCTTCCCTCCCTCAACCCCAACACCACAGCTAAGGCTTCCAGGAATGGAAATTGACAAAACACCAGCAGATGAAAGTATAAATGTCAGTGCAATTATGCAGACAGATGGGGCTGTGTGTGCAGCCACAAAATAAAATGATGGCCTATCGTGCCTAAGAAGATGTTTCTCCTCTGCTATCCCTTTCCCTATAAACATCACTCTCTCTCTCTCTGTCTCGCTCTCTTCCCCTCCCCCATTTGTGTATCTCCAAAGATGCTACATGCAACCTGTGTGAGTGTGCTCTAATGGTCCAGAGATGTTGAACGTAAATCTACAGTAGGTCTGGTTAAAATGGCTGTAAGATGCAAACTAGGACATGAATAAACATGACAGGCGGTGACCGAGCTATTAGTGGTGAAGAAGGGCTCTATCTGAGTGAGAAGGGGTGAAGATGTTTATAAACATGAAGGCGCACACACACGTGCACGCGGACACGTACACCTACATACATACATACATACATACATACATACATACATACATACATACATACATACATACATACATACATACATACATACATACATACATACAAAAAAGTATTTAGTCAGCCACCAATTGTGCAAGTTCTACGACTTAAAAAGATGAGAGAGTCCTGTAATGGTCATCATAGGTACACTTCAACTATGACAGACAAAATGAGAAAAAAAATCCAGAAAATCACATTGTAGAAACATCATGCTTTGGGGCTGTTTTTCTGCAAAGGGACCAGGACGACTGATCCGTGTAAATGACAGAATGAATGGGGCCATGTATCGTGAGATTTTGAGTGAAAACCTCCTTCCATCAGCAAGGGCATTGAAGATGAAACGTGGCTGGGTCTTTCAGTATGACAATGATCCCAAACACATGCCATTTCTCCCAACTGTTACACCACATGCCTTTTCACCCAACTGTTACACCGCATGCCATTTCACCCAACTATTACACCACATGCCATTTCACCCAACTGTTACACCACATGCCATTTCACCCAACTGTTACACCGCATGCCATTTCACCCAACTGTTACGCCACATGCCATTTCACCCAACTGTTACACCACATGCCATTTCACCCAAATTTTACACCACATGCCATTTCACCCAACTGCTACACAACATGCTATTTCGCCCAACTGTTACACCACATGCCATTTCACCCAACTGTTACATCACATGCCATTTCACCCAACTCTTACACTACATGCCATTTCACCCAACTGTTACATCACATGCCATTTCTCCCAACTGTTACACCACATGCCTTTTCACCCAACTGTTACACCACATGCTATTTCACCCAACTCTTACACTACATGCCATTTCACCCAAATGTTACACCACATGCCATTTCACCCAATCCACAGCGAGTCTGGCCTCTCGCATCATGCATTAGCCTGTATCACCCCTCCCGAAGAGTCCGCTTGCCTCACCCTTGCGTCACCCCCCTGACTGCCACTGTTGCATTGAGGGTCCAACACATTACAGCTACTTAACATGTCATCTGTAATAACACAGTACCAGGATCATGGGGGCACACTGTCATTATGTCTGATAGATTTGTTATCTCTTGTGAACAAGTAAACTAATGGTGATATGATATTACCATTATGAATGTTGCCACTACACCCTAGACAATCCGAATGGCGTTTTAACTCACCTGGATTTAACTACGATAAGCACTGGCGGCCATTACCATCGATAGATTGCTTTGGTCTTATTGATTTTGCAAGGTG
>NC_088238.1:52637187-52669687 GCF_036934945.1 Oncorhynchus masou masou
AAACATTACATCTCTTTGATCTGAAACCATTACATCTCTTTGGTCTGAAACATTACATCTCTTTGATCTGAAACCATTACATCTCTTTCCTCTGAAACCATTACACCTCTTTGGTCTGAAACCGTTACATGAATGCAAGTGGAAAGCAACCACTTTCTGTGCGAGTGTGTGGATGTGTGCAGCAACATGTGTTGAACAATTGTTCATGTCTAGACACCCTCCCTGCGTGTCCATTTGTATTGGTCTCGCTGTATGGGTTTGCATTGTATGCAACGTATTGTGTCTGTTGGTCTGTCTGTCCAGCGTCTCAGCCCTGGAGTAGTGCAGCACAGTCACCACTGCTTAAAGTCTGTAAACCATCCATGATAGTATCTCATTATGTCAGAGCCGGAGAGAGACGGAAGAGAATGGGGGGGTAGAGGAAGAGGAGAAGGGAGGGGACGCCTGCTGGCCAGCCTCTGTGTGTTTGGGGGAGCTTCTTCCATGATGAGAGGTCAGTGTGAACAGCCTTGACTACCCATCATCCATATACCACAGGGACCAACCACACCGTCTTCCCTATACAGGCCAGCAGTACAGCATTCTGGGACGGCAGGTAACCGAGTGGTTAGATCATTGGGTCAGTAACTGAAAGGTTGCTGGATCGAATCCCAGAGCTGATAAGGTCAAAAAAATATGTATACAAATACCCACTGCTCCCCGGTAGGCAGTCAATGTGGGCGGCAGGGTAGCCTAGTGGTTAGAGCGTTGGACTAGTAACCGGAAGGTTGCTAGTTCTAACCCCCGAGCTGACAAAGTACAAATCTGTCGTTTTGCACCTGAACAGGCAGTTAACCCACTGTTCCTAGGCAGTGATTGAAAATAAGAATTTGTCCTTCACTGACTTGCCTGGTAAAATAAAAAAATACAATTGTGCAGCGCTCTCCCCTATACCGTACAGGGTTAACACTCCCCTAAGCAGTACAGGGTTACCACTCCCCAATACAGGCCTACAGTGCAGCATTGCCTCACCCATATGCAGTAATGCATTACCTCTCTCCTATGCAGTACAACATTACAAATCCACAATATAGGCCTGCAGTACACCATTACCTCTCCCTTATACAGTACATCATTACCTCTCCCTGATACAGGTCTGCAGTACATCATTTACCTCTCTCCTATGCAGTACATCATTACCTCTCCCTTATACAGTACATCATTACCTCTCCCTGATACAGGTCTGCAGTACAGCATTTACCTCTCTCCTATGCAGTACACCATTACCTCTCCCTTATACAGTACAACATTACCTCTCCCTTATACAGTACAACATTACCACTCCCCAATACAGGCCTACAGTGCAGCATTGCCTCACCCATATGCAGTACAGCATTTACCTCTCTCCTATGCAGTACACCATTACCTCTCCCTTATACAGTACATCATTACCTCTCCCTTATACAGATCTGCAGTACAGCATTCCCTCTCCCCAATACAGGTCTGCAGTGCAGGATTACCTCTCCCATATACAGGCCTGTAGGACAGCATTATCTCTCCTATATAAAGACATGTAAGGCCAGCATTATCTCTCCTCTATACAGACCTGTAGGAAAGCATTACCTCTCCCCATGTACAGGCCTGCAGTACAGCATTACCTCTCCCATATACAGACCTGTAGGACAGCATTATCTCTCCTCTATACAGGCATGTAGTGAACCATTACCTCTCAACACCACTGGGTAGCGCTGTGATTCTTCTGTGTTTCTCTGCATTTCTTCTTTGTTTAGGATTCCATATCTTCTCAGCTAATTCTCTATTCCTCCTTTTTACCATTAAAAAGGTGACACATTCACAGGTTTCAGGTGGGTGGTGTTGGATGAGAAATAAATACAATGAGAGAAAAAAATAAACTCTGAATGACGGACAGTTTGGGAAGCTCATTGTTACTAATGATGCCGAACCACACAGCAAGAGCACTTAAAACCAATAGAATGGAATCAAACTACTGTAGGCATTAAAATGGATTGATAATCATGGCTTTAGAGCTAGAGGTACAGCTATGGGCCGGTGAAGACTGAGGAGAGGGCTATCCTAGGGACATGACATCATGATGAAAACAGTGGGTATATAATACGAACAGGAGGCTGAACAGTTTGTGGGGGGTGAATGGTGTGTGTGTGAGTGTGTGTTTCTAACATGACCTGCAACCACGCTATTGATTAGTCCAAGAGCAGAGAGGCTGCAAACACTGGGTCAGAGGTCACTGGTCAGGTCAATGCCTTCGTTATCCTCCCTCAGCCAGTGTGTGTGTGTGTGTGTGTGTGTGTGTGTGTGTGTGTGTGTGTGTGTGTGTGTGTGCTTGTGAGTGTGTGTGTGGTATAGCTCAGTGTGGATGTGGATTGCTACGTTGGGACTGGTGGTGAGTGGCTGGGATCAGGGTCTAAATCTCTAGAATCATGTTGGCTTTCCAAGCTCATTAAACCAGTTTCACTCTGTTGAGCAAGCATGCCCCAGCAGCAAACATATTTGACCCCTGCCGTGTGTGTGTCTGTGTGTGTGTGTGTGTGTGTGTGTGTGTGTGTGTGTGTGTGTGTGTGTGTGTGTGTGTGTGTGTGTGTGTGTGTGTGTGTGTGTGTGTGTGTGTGTGTGTGTGTGTGTGTGTGTGTGTGTGTGTGTGTGTGTGTGTGTGTGTGTGTTCCTGCGTGCTAGGCCTTTGTCTATCTGTGACATTGCTACATAGGATAGACCATTACATTCAATAGTTTAAGAAAACAACAGTTTTATGGGCTACAGTCAGAGGCTACATGTCTAGCAAGGGAACTGGGAGATTTCTAATCAAAGCAAAATGTAATTAAAATTACGTAATTAAGTTGGTTAAATGAAAAGGAGTAGGCTTCAATGATCAATCAACCGGTAGCTGTTGTTTCATATGAACGCAGTTGTTGTAGACATTTCACGGGGAGTGCTGCAAAATAGCCTCTATTAGCCTCGCTACTTTAGCTAGCTAGCTGGCTAACTTGACTGTAACTAGCTTCTTCACAACAATGTGAATGCAGTCAATGCAGTCAAGTCAGGCACTACCAGATGGTATGATAGATAGCCTATGGCAGCAATATGTTTATCTAACTACTTTTCTCCCCAATTTCATAGTATCCAATTGTTAGTAATTACTATCTTGTCTCATCACTACAACTCCAGTAGGGGCTCGGGAGAGACGAAGGTCAAAGCCATGCGTCCTCCGAAACACAACCCAACCAAGCCGCACTGCTTCTTAACGCAGCGCGCATCCAACCCGGAAGCCAGCCGCACCAATGTGTCAGAGGAAACACCGTGCACCTGGTTAGCGTGCACTGCGCCCGGCCCGCCACAGGAGTCGCTGGTGCGCGATGAGACAAGGATATCCCTACCGGCCAACCCCTCACTAACCTGGACGACGCTGGGCAAATTGTGTGTCGCCCCATGGACCTCCAGGCCGTCTCTGGTGGCACTGCGATGCAGTGCGATGCAGTGCCCACTGCACCTCCCAAACGGTGCTTCTTAACACGCGCCCGCTTAACCTGGAAGCACCCATGTGTAGGAGGAAAGACCGTTCACCTGGTGCCCGAGGTCAGCCCACAGGCTCCCGGCCCGCTACAAGGAGTCGCTAGGGGGCGATGAGCCAAGTAAAGCCCCTCCTGACCAAACCCTCCCCTAACCCGGAAGACGCTGGGACAATTTTGTGATACAGCCCGGGATTGAACACGGGTCTGTAGTGACGCCTCTAGCACTGTGATACAGTTACTTAGACCGCTGTGACACTCGGGAGGCTCTGCTGAAGTAATTTAAAATGCCCATCCCTAATGTGTGTGTGTGTGTGTGTGTGTGTGTGTGTGTGTGTGTGTGTGTGTGTGTGTGTGTGTGTGTGTGTGTGTGTGTGTGTGTGCCTATGATCCCAGAATTGTACAGCACAGTGAGCATTCCGGCTTCTGTATGACTTAGTGATTGTGCACCCCAAACAAGTCTCTCTGTCAGTGTGCGATCAGAGTTTTCCCAGTGTCAAACACTTTGCCCCCTGAGTCAAGCTCACATAAACTACAGGTCTTTTCATTATGACATGACTGCAGTGGCCGAACCTCTGCAGGAAGAATCAGACTTTTATGACAGCCAATACTTCAACCCTAGTTGGTCTGGAGAGCTTCCTCTGAATGACAACGCAGCAGCTTTACTTCAATTTTGAGGTTTCTTTCCCAGCAACACAACTTTTCTTCCTCCTGTCGGAGACTGAACTCTGCAGTCATTAAAAAGTCCTGGGAAGTTTGAAGCTCCTGTTGTGTTTCCAGGTGATAGGAAGTAGGGCTTTGTGTAAATGTTTGCTGCGGCGCTGGACAAAAGAGTTGGCGTTGTTTCTTTTGTTTGTTAACGCATTCACATCAGGCATGGTTGCAATACGGGCCCATTACAACAGCTATTATTAGGGCCGACAAGCCATTCGTTCCAATTACCATTAGCAAAACACTGGGAGAAGTAAGCAAGGCAATCTTAAGTCAAATTGATTGCATCTCACTGCCACTATCTACAACTGCCAATTGATGACCTGGCATCGAGCCTCTGCCTCTGCTATTCAATTTGTGGGTGTTGGTGTGTTTGTGTGCGTGTGTGCGCGTCTGTGTGTGTGTGTGTGTGTGTGGGATTCCTTTCTTCCTGACTGTGATTAGTGGGTTGTAAAGATCTGTTGAGTAATGGGTTTAGACGGGGATAAAATGCACCGTCTCTACAGATTAATTAGAAATCATAACGTGGGTAAGACTATTGAACCCAGAGTTCCCTATTAGGGCAACGTAGACCTACGGGTATTAGATATCCACATCTACGAATGGATGTGAACTTGTGATTACATGTGCTGGGTCTATTATCTTTTCTCTGTGCTGTTAACTTTGACCCCCCCCCCCCCCCCCCTGATTTTCCCAATGAGCAGATTACATGGATATTTGGTTGTTTTTCAGAGAAGGAAAACATGACGAGAGAAAGTCACCACAGCAATCCTCTGCAGATCTCTACCCTGGAAGTGGAAGAGAAAATCACCATCATCAGACAGAAAGTGACAGGAGAAAGTGGAGGAAGAAAGAGAGGTAGATACACAGAGATATAGACCAACAGATTGAATAGCTTGAACGAGAGAAAAGAAAGAGAGAAAAAAAGAAAGAGAGAAAAAAAGAGAGCGAGATACAAGAAAGCGAGAGAGAAACCCTGCATAGAAGCTCGGCCAAACACGTCGTGTCTCTTTACCTGGCGCAGGTTGCGGGTGACTCGAACATCGTGCCAGGCGTTGTCATTGAACTTCCCATTGACGGGCTCCACCAGCGCCTCGAAGGCGCCCGAGCCCAGGTTGATGACCAACCAGACGGCGCCGCTCTTCAGCGACAGGTTGACGTAGTCGGCCGACTTGCCCGTGTGTAGCATGAGGCCGTTGCGCTGCAGCGTGCGGAAGGAGAGCGTGATCTCGTCCGTGCTGCTCTGGATGGGCGTCAGCGACAGGTCGTAGCAGAAGAACTCGTTCCCCTTGAATGTGGCCACCGACACTTCCTTCCCTGGGGAGACATGAAGATGAAGAGAGGGGGGTTACAGTTACAGATGTGTATAGCTCATATAGAGCTGCTGGAACTCATGTTTGGTGTATTTCTGTATTGGTGACACAGACCCAAGACACAATTGGAAGCAAAAGGAACGAGAGAGAGATGTATGGAGATAAAAGAGTGAGAAAGACAGGCGAGGTCAGAGTAAGGTCGACATCCTTGTTCTTTCTGTCAGTCCACCTGCCACACATTATTTCAGCAACAGTCAAAGAAAGTCAGCTCACACTACAGACACGGGTCAAATCCCAATGAAACGGCGGGGGAAGACACCATTTCCTAATGTCTCGTAATAAAACAGACTACATCCTGTAATTACAATGAATAATGAGGTCTCTCCGCACAATATGAACACTCAACACCTCATAACTCTTCCTATTCATGTGTCTATATTGCAGCCAGGTTGCTCAAGTTTCATTTCAAAATTGGATGTTTCTTCATGTCCCGAGGACGTCCAGTGGGGTGTTTTGCCTTCGAAACCCAAAACCCCCCGAAATGTAACGTTTGGAGAAAATTTGATACACGTCAGAATCTGAAGTCAAATGAGATAAACCTTGAGATCTTGTTGTACATCAGGTACTAGGGTCTATCAACAAGCTGCCATCCCAACAGACCAGTGATCCACACAAACACCATGCTGTTGTAATTTCACCGTGTCCCTGAGGATGCTCTGAGGGGATCCAGCTCAGGTAATGAGGTTCACTTGCGAAACAGGGGGAACCCTGCGAGGGAGGGGATTGGATAATCCCATTTATCCCAAAGTACTATTACTGCAAATCACTCCAATATCTGCACACATTTCCCAGGGGAGGGCAGGGTCGGGAGGGCCAGATAGATTGAGGACCACCATCTCCTGAGCACCGAATTACAATTATAGAGCTGAGAGTGGCTGTGAGAGAAGTAGTGAGAGTGGTGGTGAGAGTAGTGGCGAGAGTGGTGGTGAGAGTAGTAGTGAGAGTAGTGGTGAGAGTAGTGGTGAGAGTGGTGGTGAGACTCGTGGTGAGACTGGTGGTGAGAGTAGTGGTGAGAGTAGTGGTGAGAGTGCTGGTGAGAGTGGTGGTGAGACTGATGGTGAGAGTAGTGGTGAGACTGGTGGTGAGACTGGTGGTGAGAGTAGTGGTGAGACGGGTGGTGAGAGTGGTGGTGAGAGTAGTGGTGAGAGTGGTGGTGAGAGTAGTGGTGAGAGTGGTGGTGAGAGTGGTGGGATGCAGCCTTCAGGTTATTCAGA
Source organism: Oncorhynchus masou masou (assembly GCF_036934945.1). NCBI lineage: Eukaryota > Metazoa > Chordata > Actinopteri > Salmoniformes > Salmonidae > Oncorhynchus > Oncorhynchus masou. Next base: position 52,644,007 of record NC_088238.1, read on the forward strand.
CATATAAACTGGGTGGTTTGAGCTCTGAATGCTGATTGGCTGACATCTGTGGCATATCAGACCGTATACCACAGGTATGACAAAACAGTTATTTTTACTGCTCTAATTACGTTGGTAACCAGTTCATAATAGCAATAAGACACCTTGTTTCACTTCCTTATGTTATAATTAATCAATAAGGCATGAGGAGGTGTGGTATATGGCCAATATATCACGGCTAAGGGCTGTGTCCAGGCAATCCGTTATGTGTTGTGTTAAGAACAGCCCTTAGCCGTGGTATATTGGCCATATACCACACCTCCTCGGGGCTTATTGCTTAATTAGAGAGGACATGTACTAGTTATCCATTGATGTAGGATTGCTGTAATTTCTGTTATGTGTTAAAATAATGACTTTTCAAGCACATCAATCACACAGTGATTTGACTATGTATTTAACATGTCTGATTGAACATTAACTCATACAGGCTTTTCTTTTCAAATGGCAGTCATAAAAAATATAGAAACGCCTGCACATACAGTATTGTGAACACGCATGTACGGACACACACAATCTCCCATAACTGAGGTAGACAATGAATTCTCCATTTAATGAAGAGAACTATGTTTTATTTTTAAATTGGAATTTAGAGTAATCTCAGATGAGGCAGAAAGGCATCATGGCGTGGAGGAAACAAGAAAACGAGAGAGAGAGAAAGAATAGAGATAGAAACAGAGAGGCAGCGAAAGAGAACGAATAGAGAGTGAAGAGAGAGAGAGAGAAAGAGATAGAAAGAGCAAGAGAAAGAATAGAGAGAGAGAAAGAACAGAGAGAGAGAAAGAATAGAGATAGAAAGAGAGAGGCAGCGAGAGAGAACGAATAGAGAGTGAGAGAGAATAAAGAGAGAGACAGAGAGAGAGAGGGAGAGAGAGAGAGAGAGATAGAAAGAGCGAGAGAAAGAATAGAGAGAGAGAAAGAATAGAGAAAGAGAAAGAAAGAGAGAGAGAAAGAATAGAGAGAGAGACAATCTCTGGTAAACAGACTCCTCACGGTCTCTGTTCCGCTGATGTAGTAAGAACAAAAGCGTGGTAAATGGACCGCAGTAGCCATTTTCAATTATGTATTAAGTTAGGAGAGAGAGAGAGAGAAAACAACAGAAAAACAACTAGTTGGGTTGTTAACAGTAAGCAACAAGCAGCGCCATTAGTGGTGGGAAGTTTGGCTCTTCTCAATGATATTTTCAAGTCATTCAGTCAAAAGAACGAATCTTTCGACTCATTTCGTTCATTTGATTCAGTAATGTCCAATGCACAGATGACCCCCTACTGGCAAACAATGAATTAAAAACTCAAAAGAATCCTGATTCTACAAACCTCCCGTTCACCATAGAGGGCTTATTATTGGAGCTGTCATTTGTGACGGAGACTTATAAATGTGGGCCTATTTGTTTTTTTACATCTGTGATTGCTAGGCATAGAAATAAGATTGCTAACTGTTACCTTTGAGGTCAAGTTGCGGACACAACCAGACTAGATTGTGAATTACTTGGCGGAATGACACTGCTTGACTGCAGGGAGGGAGATTAGCACAATACCGTTCACAAACTACAGCAGCCCAATCGATTCGTTCTCGAGTTCGAGTTTTGAGCAGAGAGAGGCTAGCTGCCTATGCTTTGGTTCTAAGATGTGTCCATCGAGTAACATTCGATAATCAATTAACAGCATTCATTCTTGCACCATGCGATCAATTATCAGTTCTTAACATGATGCCTGCAGCATGATCTATTTTCCCTCGCTCACATGATGAACAGATGCTGGTCAGAGTACGTCCCTGGAGCCACTGAGACGGAGGGGTGGGTATTAAATCCTGCTGTAGAATTCAATGCGGCCAGCAGGTCAAGTGAACGACTAAAATGAATGAGTTTCTCTGAAAAAAAAAAAAAATCATGACTCTCGAGTCAGTAAAAAGAGTTGTTCAAAAAGAATGAATCGTTAGCGAATTGCACATCACTACTTGTGATTGCTTTCTATGAGCCGTGGTGTCAGATGATAGAGATTGAGCTAATGAAATGGAAGGAGGCAGCTTGCAGAAGACAATAACTTTCTTTTTGGAGGGGATGGGGCAGGTGGCTGACAAAGGGGAGAACTGAAAAATAAGACACTGCATGAGCACTCAGACTGACAGGAAAGGACGAGGGGACATGTTTTAGTGTCGCATGGCGGTGCTCTGATGATGACAGGGGGGTGATGCTATCTCTGACCCTGGCATGATGCATTACAACGCCACGTCCCACAACACATCTTCAGAAACCTATTGCCTATAGTGGGTAAATCAACATGCAGTGTAAACCTATGGTCTATAGTGGGTAAATCAACATACAGTGTAAACCTATTGCCTTTAGTGGGTAAATAAACATACAGTGTAAACCTATTGCCTATAGTGGGTAAACAAACATACAGTGTAAACCTATTGCCTATGGCGGGTAAATAAACATACAGTGTAAACCTATTGCCTTTAGTGGGTAAATAAACATACAGTGTAAACCTATTGCCTATAGTGGGTAAACAAACATACAGTGTAAACCTATTCCAATATAGTGGGTAAATAAACATGCAGTGTAAACCTATTGCCATATAGTGGGTAAATAAACATACAATGTATAGACATCAAGAACATTTACGTGAACCATGTTATTAAAACACTTATTTGAGCAGTCTCAGTAGATTGTAGATAGCACTCTCTCCATTTTCCCATGTTCCCGTCCCTCCCTCCATCCCTCTTTCCCTCCCTCCCTACCACCCTCCTTCTCTCTCTCTACTTTCCTCCATCATTCTTCCCCTCCCTCCCTCCCTCCCACCCTCCTTCTCTCTCTACTTCTCTACATCCCTCTTTCCCTCCTCTGTCTCCTAGGCTTCCCTGTTAGGATCCGTTGGTAAGCCCTCTCCCCATCCCCTCTCTTAGATCTGTATACTGTAATAAACCAGTGATCCTTCCTCGTTCTCTACAGAGGGTCCTGGAAAGCCCCACTTCCCCACATTCCTCCCCACAAGGACGGTGGAGACCACTTCATCTCCACCACTCGCTTTCCAACATAAAACGAATATCACTCTCTCCCACTCTGTGTCAGTCTCTCTCTCTACCTCTCTCCCCTCCCTCCCTCTCTCCCTTCCCTCCATCCCTCCACACCCAAAACCAATTTATTCTCATAGTAAACCCCCCTCCCAATAACCCTCCTAGCCTTCTCCCTCTCCACACCGCCTGACGACAGCATACCAATCAGGTGCTCCTCCAATCCAGAGTCCAATCTTCTCTCCTCTCCTCCTAAACCTGCCTCTTCTCTGCCTTGATGTCCCACTACAGGCACTGGGCTCTCCTCAACCAAGACTGAAAGCCTGATGTGCTGGGAATAGCTTGGGTATAGCCTGGATATACCCTGATAGACTGATACAGTCGGTTCACTGGCATTGGAAAACTGTCTGTCTACTAACTGTCTTTCTTTCTCCACTTTCCCAACTTCTGCGTGACTACTAGGGCACTTTCCAACTTCTATATGACTACTAGGGCACTTTCCCAACTTCTACATGACTACTAGGGCACTTTCCCAACTTCTACATGACTACTAGTGCACTTTCCAACTTCTACATGACTACTAGGGCACTTTTCAACTTCTACATGACTACTAGGGCACTTTCCAAACTTCTACATGACTACTAAGGCACTTTCCAACTTCTACATGACTACTAGGGCACTTTCCCAACTTCTACATGACTACTAGGGCACTTTCCCAACTTCTACATGACTACTAGGGCACTTTCCCAACTTCTACATGATTACTAGGGCACTTTCCCATCTTCTACATGACTACTAGGGCACTTTCCAACTTCTACATGACTACTAGGGCACTTTCCAACATCTACATGACTACTAGGGCACTTTCCCAACTTCTACATGACTACTAGGGCACTTTCCCAACTTCTACATGACTACTAGGGCACTTTCCAAATTCTACATGACTACTAGGGCACTTTCCCAACTTCTACATGACTACTAGGGCACTTTCCAACTTCTACATGACTGCTAGGGCACTTTCCCAACTTCTACATGACTACTAGGGCACTTTCCAACTTCCACAATGTCTCAAGCTCTTAACCTAACTTCTGATACCTACATTTGCAAAATCTCCATATAATGTGAAGGACTGTACAGGTGATATTTGATTTGTAACCATATGCCATAAGGAAGCGTTCCATGATTTAGCCAAGACCCCTCTCTCTGAGCCTCACAGTAAAATGATGGTTATCAGAGAGGGATGTAATTCCAACCCATATTGAATCAATGGCATTGACCAGTCTCTCTCTCTCTCCCCCCCTCTCTCTCTCTCTCAAGTTCTTTGCAGTCTTGAAGGGTGATACTGTGGAGTTCTGTGATGGAGAGGTCTTTGAGCAGGCAGGCCTTCCCCGGGAGGAAGAGCAGCTCTGTCTTGTCTAGGTTGAGCTCGATGGGCCGACATCCTAACTTAGATGTCTTCCAGGCATGCAGACATATGTGTCGCCACCTGGGTGTCAGAAGGGGTATTGAGACAAGTAGTTGAGTGTCATCCACATAGCGATGATAGGAGAGAACATCTGAGGATATTGTGAGTGACTTGGCGTATAGAGAGAAGAGGAGAGGGCCTAGAACTGAGCCCTGGGGGACACCAGTAGTGAGAGTATGTGGTGCAGACACAGATCCTCTCCATGTCACCTGGTAGGAGCGGTCTGCCAGGTAGGATGCAATCCAAGAGTGTGCAGAACCTGAGACGCCCAGCCCTGAGAGGGTGGAGAGGAGGATCTGATGGTTCACGGTGTCTAAGGCAGTGGATAGATCTAGGACTTAGGCCATTTTGAAGTCAGAGGGGATGCAGCCAATGGTCAGTGATGAGTTGATAAGGGAAGTGAGGAATGCAAGAAGGTCTCCAGAGATGGTCTGTAGAAGCGAGGACTGGATGAGGTCGAACGGGTAGTTTGTCGGGCGGCCAGGCCTCACTAGTCGCATCTGGAGAGAGAGGGGAAAAGAGGTCAAGGCGAAAGGTAGTTCTGTGTGAGTGAGACCAGTGGACTCAATAGGCTGATTGAATGAGGAGTGGATATCGTCAACATTCTTTTCAAAGTGGTTGACAAAGTTATCCGCAGAGAGGAGGGAGAGAGGAGGAGGGTTGGAGGAGAAGGTGGAAAAGAGTTTCCTAGGGTTAGAAGCAGAAGCTTGAAATGACTTTAGCAGCAGATACAGAGGAAGAGAAGGTAGAGAGGAAGGAGTGAAAGGATGTTAGGGCCATAAGTTTAGTTGTCCCTCTTTTTCACTCAGACCTGTTCAGTAAGCTCGCAATAAGTCGCTCACCTACTGAGCAAGAGGGGAAGACCGAGCTGGCCGGGAGGAAAGGGGACAGTGTGAGTCATAGGATGTGAAAAGGGAGGAGAGTAGGGTGGAAGAGGTAGAATCAGGAAGATTTAGCAGAAGGGAGAGATGATAGGATTAAAAATGAGAGTACTGGGAGAGATTGTGCTTAGGGTTGGAGGAAAGGGAGACGGAAAAGGAAAAAAAGTAAGTGATCAGAGACCTGGAGGGGTTTGCAGTGAGATTAGTAGGAGAGCAGTCTCTAGTAAAGATGACGTCAAGTGTATTGCCTTGTGAGTTGGAGGGGACTGGGAAAGGATGAGGTCAAGCGTATTGCCTTGTGAGTTGGAGGGGACTGGGAAAGGATGAGGTTAAGCGTATTGCCTGCCTTGTGAGTTGGAGGGGACTGGGAAAGGATGAGGGTAAGCGTATTGACTGCCTTGTGAGTTGGAGGGGACTGGGAAAGGATGAGGTTAAGCGTATTGCCTGCCTTGTGAGTTGGAGGAGACTGGGAAAGGATGAGGTCAAGCGTAATGCCTGCCTTGTGAGTTGGAGGGGACTGGGAACGGATGAGGTTAAGCGTAATGCCTGCCTTGTGAGTTGGAGGGGACTGGGAAAGGATGAGGTCAAGCGTAATGCCTGCCTTGTGAGTTGGAGGGGACTGGGAAAGGATGAGGTTAAGCATATTGACTGCCTTGTGAGTTGGAGGGGACTGGGAAAGGGTGAGGTTAAGCGTATTGACTGCCTTGTGAGTTGGAGGGGACTGGGAAAGGGTGAGGTTAAGCGTATTGACTGCCTTGTGAGATGGAGGGGACTGGGAAAGGGTGAGGTTAAGCGTATTGACTGCCTTGTGAGTTGGAGGGGACTGGGAAAGGGTGAGGTTAAGCGTATTGACTGCCTTGTGAGTTGGAGGGGACTGGGAAAGGGTGAGGTTAAGCGTATTGACTGCCTTGTGAGTTGGACGGGACTGGGAAAGGGTGAGGTCAAGCGTATTGACTGCCTTGTGAGTGGGAGGGGATTGGGAAAGGATGAGGTCAAAAGAGGCAAGGAGGGAAAAGAGAGATTTGGAAAGAAATGAATCATAGGCAGATGACAAAAATCTAAAGCTTGAGTGATCAAGTGAAAGTGATGGCATGGAATTCCAATGAGGAAATGGACAGGTGAGAGAGGGAGAAAAAGAGAAAATCTCCACTTAGGAGAAATGAGTGCACTCGTGCCACCACCATGACGACCAGATGCTCTTGGACTACGAGAGAAAACGTAGTCAGATGAAGAGAGAACACCTGGAGTAGTAGTGTTCTCTGGGGGGGATCCATGTTTCCGTCAGGGCCAAAATGTCAAGGGCAGCATAGGATGAAGGGCAGCAAAGGCTGAGATCAACTCTGCGTTCTGATCGCACATCGGCAGTTCAAACTCTGCCAGAGACACTAAATTAGAAGGGTTTCAGCCAGGGTGCGGGGAGCATCTATAAAGCTTACTGGGAGAGGAGCAAACAGCTATAGAAAAACACAAATAGGTGCGGCTGGCTTCCGCGTTAAGGGAGCAGTGTGTCAAGAAGCAGTGCGGCTTGGCAGGGTCGTGTTTCGGAGGACGCATGGCTCTCGACCTTCGCCTCTCCCGATTCTGTAGGTGAGTTGCAGCGATGAGACAAGATCATAACTACCAATTAGATATCATGAAACTGAGGACAAATAACTCGATATGATACTGGTGTGGAGCCTTCCTCTCTTTGCTTCCTCGAATGACTCTGCAGAACAATTTGGCACAACCGTTTTTGTTTCGGCAACAGTTTTAGTTTTGCAGACGAGACAGCCACTGACATGACGGCCGCTTAAAGCTGCCAATAAGAAGACAGGGGAGACTGAAGTATTAACGATAATTGGTCATTTCCTATCAGAGGTGAAGGACACACATACACTAGAGCTGATTGTTGATATGCAATACTGTATCTACAGTGGCTTGCGAAAGTACACACCCCCTTTGTCATTTTTCCTATTTTGTTGCTTAAAATAGTTTGTATCATTTTATTTACACAACATGCCTACCACTTTGTGAAACAAACAGGAAATAAGACAAAAAAAACAGAAAACATGAGTGTGCATAACTATTCATCCCCCCCAATGTCAATACTTTGTAGAGACACTTTTTTGCAGGAATTACAGCTGCAAGTCTCTTGGGGTATGTCTCTATAAACTTGACACATCTAGCCACAGGCAGGTTTGCTCATTCTTCAAGGCAAAACGGATCCAGCTCCTTCAAGTTGGATGGGTTCCGCTGATGCATAAAGTCATACCACAGATTCTCAATTAGATTGAGGTCTGGGCTTGACTAGGCCATTCCAAGACATGTAAATGTTTCCCCTTAAACCACTTGAGTGTTGTTTTAGCAGTATGCTTAGGGTCATTGTCCTGCTGGAAGGTGAACCTCCGTCCCAGTCTCAAATCTGAAACAGGTTTCCCTCAATAATTTCCCTGTATTTAGCACCATCCATCATTCCTTAAATTCTGACCAGTTCCCAGTCTCTGACGATGAAAAACAGTGAAGCTGCCACTACCATGCTTCACTGTGGGGATGGTATTCTCAGGATAATGAGAGGTGTTGGGTTTGTGCCAGACATAGCATTTTCCTTGATGGCCAAAAAGCTCAATTTTAGTCTCATCTGACCTGAGTACCTACTTCCATTTGTTTGGGGAGTCTCCCACTTGCCTTTTGGCGAACACCAAACAGGTTTGCTTATTTTTTACTTTAAGCAATGGCTTTTTTCTGGCCACTCTTCCGTAAAGCCCAGCTCTGTGGAGTGTACGGCTTATAGTGGTCCTATGGACAGATACTCCAATCTCCACTGTGGAGCTTTGCAGCTCATTCAGGGTTATCTTTGGTCTCTTTGTTGACTCTCAGATTAATGCCCTTCTTGCCTGGTCCGTGAGTTTTTTGGCAGGTTTATTGTGGTGCCATATCCTTTCCATTTTTTAATAATGGATTTAATGGTGTTCCATGGGATGTTCAAAGTTGCTGTTGTTTATTTTTATAACTCAACCCTGATCTGTACTTCTCCACAACTTTGTCCCTGAGCTGTTTGGAGAGCTCCTTGGTCTTCATGGTGCCGCTTGCTTGGTGGTGCCCCTTGCTTAGTGGTGTTGCAGACACTGGGGCCTTTCAGAACAGGTGTATATATACTGAGATCATGTCACAAATAATGTGACACTTAGATTGCACACAGATGGACTTTATTTAACTAATTATGTGACTTCTGAAGGTAATTGGTTGCACCATATCTAGTTTTTTTTCATTTCACTTCAACAATTTGGACTATTTTGTGTTTGTCCATTACATGAAATCCAAATAAAAATCAATTTAAATTACAGGTTGTAATGCAACAAAAAAGGAAACACGCCCAGGGGGATGAATACTTTTGCAAGCCACTGTATGTCAGGACCATCTCATGGATCTGTAGTCTTATTTAATGTAAACCTGAACTACTCAGGACAAACACCACATGTCAATTAAGCAGTGCACGGTTACACCCTGCATGTAAACCAATTGGCTAGTATGATATAAAGAACGGACAGAACTGACATAAGAGCAATGACGGGAATAGATAGCCCAAGTATCACAAGATTAAATAAGATCAGTACAGAAAATCACCAGGATTTAACATTAGTCTAAGACTGTTCACTACAGTAATAAAAATGCAGTGTAGCATATTAACTTGGATTGAGTTAAGACTGGGAGAGAGGGGGACGATTTAATAAGAAGAAACCAATGGCCGCCTCCATCACACAACTTGGGTGGCACATTAGCCAATGCATAATGAACCATAACATACCCTTTTTGGGCGATTGCAATATATATAGTCACATAACTTGGGCTGTTTTGGGAGCTGGATGGACGTACATTACTTAATTCAGTTTTGGACAGTGATAACACCAAATGGAAACATTAAATTATTATTACAGATTGAGTTCAGTGATCTGTGTTATTCAAATACTATTAAATTGAGAGAAAAAAATATACAAAATGATTGTCAGATTGAAACATCATTAAATGAATACAGTTTGTCAACGCAAGTGAAACAAATATCTCCTAAATGGATCAACGATGTCCGTCCTTTCTCTTTCACTGTAGCTCGTCCAACTTCACGAAGGAAACACAATGTCACATTAACATGTTTCATTTCCAATAACAATGACAGAGATTTCTGTAAGAAACAGTAATGCTCCCATCTGTATCTTGCACTTATGTGAGCCTTTTCAGTAGCTTCAGAACTGGCTGAAATCATGAACAAAATGCACTCAACCAACAGACCACTTTAACGACAATGACATTCTCAATAATGGTTACGGAAATTACCAAAATGTGCAGTACCAGTCAAAAGTTTGGACACACCTACTCAATGTAGAATAATTGTGAAATAATTACGAAATAACACATATGGAATCATGTAGTAACCAAAAAAGTGTTAAACACACCAAATTATATTTGGTATTTGAGATTCTTCGAAGTAGCCACCCTTTGCCTTGTTGACAGATTTGGTGACTCTTGGCATTCAGGGCTCCCGAGTGCCGCAGCGGTCTAAGGCACTTTGTGTGGTTACTACCTGATTCCATATGATTCCTACAATGTAGAAAAAAGTACAAATAAATTCAAACCTTTCAATGAGTAGGTGTGTCCAAACATTTGACAGGTACAGTATATCTAAATGTAAAAAATGTACACTTGCAAAACATGCTGGGAATTATTGTAATGAGTTCCGCCACCCAAACAAAACAAGGGGTGTGTTTGACCAGTAAGCCGAAAGAAGCTGACTGTCGGCGAGTGAAGTAAGGGGTGCATCTGCGACAGCCGAAAGTCTGACACTTAATGGTTTTCAAACAGCAAGACTCAGTTCAACATGGCAGGGTCAACATAGCTTCTATTGTTAACTAACGTTCTTCTGTATAGACGTCAAAATACATTTTTCTATACCCTCATATCACACACACTCACAACCTGAAAACATGTGTGTAATATTAATTTCAGAGAGAGAAGTCTCAAATATCACTTTCATTTGTATCCCCTGTAGCTTTAGAATCACGGCAAAGCTGGTTCCTGTTTTGAGTCTCATCTTCGGCCATGTTCACGTGGGTCAAACAAAAACACCCTAATGATTGGTTAACAAATAGTGTCTCCCACAATGCAGGTTATGGCTGGATGGTGTAGTTGGTGAGAAGCAACTGCAGGGACTTGAAGACAATTTAATAAAAATCGGCATGACCTTTGATGACATGATTTTTGTAAAGTTCATGCAGTCGACAAGTCAGACTGTTTTTATAAACATAATGCAACACACCAACGATGGTCACCGACTTGGCAAAGGTAATTCCGCACGAATATTCCAAACTCTTTGACCAAATAAAATTGGTCAGTTAATTTCTACATGAATGGATCTGGGGCATATAAAGTTCTGTTGAATTCAGTAAATTCTACAAGAGACAACTACATTGCGGCATAAAACATTAATTGATTGTGGGGTAAAAAGTACTCAATTGTCATACTTGAGTAAAAGTAAAGATACCTTAATGGGCTCCTGAGTGGCACAGCGGTCTAAAGCACTGCATCTCAGTGCTAGAGGCGTCACTAGAGACCCTGGTTCAATTCCAGACTGTATCACAACCGGCCGTGATTGTGAGTCCCATAGGTGGCGCACAATTGGCCCGGGGTAGGCCGTCATTGTAATTAAGTGTCACGGCTGATTGAAGGAGAGGACCAAGGTGCAGCGTTGTGAGCATACAATTTCTTTTAATAATCAAAATGACGCCGAACAAAACAATAAACACTACAAAAACAAACCTAGAAGGTCAAAGGCTAAGTGCCCTAAACAAAGTCAACTTCCTACAAACACAGGTGGGAAAAGGGGTACCTAAGTATGGTTCCCAATCAGAGACAACGATAGACAGCTGTCGCTGATTGAGAACCATACCTGGCCAAAACCTAGCAATAGAAAATCATAGAAAAAAAGAAACATAGAATGCCCACCCCAAATCACACCCTGACCAAACCAAAATAGAGACATAAAAAGCTCTAAGGTCAGGGCGTGACAGTAAGAATTTGTTCTTAACTGACATGCCTAGTTAAAGAAAGGTTCAAACAAAAAAATAACAGAAAATGACTTGTGAAAGTTACCCAATAAAATACTACATGAGGAAAAGTCTAAAAGTATTTGTTTTTAAATATATTTAAGTTTCAAAAGTAAATGTAACTGCTAAATTAGTAAAAGTAAAAATTCATTATATTAAAGCAAACCAAACGGTACAATGTTTTTAGAATGTATGGATTGACAGAGGCACACTCCAACACTCGGGCATCATTTACAAACAAAGCATTTGTGTTTAGTGAGTCCTCCAAATCATAGGCAGTAGGGATGACCAGAGATGTTCTCTTGATAAGTAGGTGAATATGCTGAAAATGTGGACTCAATAGTGAACTTTGTGACAAATGCACCAAATTTGGCACAGAGGTAGATGTATGTACCCTCCAAATATATAGATATGGAGCCATCCCAGATGTGTTCCCTGCGGGCGTAGAACCCACTATAACTGCAAAATAAATACATATTTAGATTTCAGTCAGTGTCTCCATACAAAGTTGAGAGTTTCTTCTTTCAGATGCAATTGGAACTAAGTTTAAAGGCCATAGCATTCCAAATGAAGAGCTAAATGTCTGATGGCACCAGCGCCCATATGGCCTATATCAGTGGCCATGTTAGGTCATACCGGTATGTCAGATTAGCTCCATCACCAATTTCTCAGCAACACTTTGAATGAATAATAATTTTTATAACAAGTGGCTATGGATGAAATGGATGGATGAAATGTGTCAACATATTTGTTCAAAACATGAAAACATACAGAAAGGTAAAATATAATACCATTTTGGTGTCAAAAATGACCCATTGGTACTTTTAAGCTGTGTGTGTGTGTGTGTGTTTGTTCCTTGTGTTTATTTTAGTCAAACACAATGATTTATTTTAGTCAAACACAATGATTTTGGCTGCCCTGCTGGAAGAAAACATTGCCGCAGGAATCAGGCTCTCCTCTGCTCTTTCATTGGCTACTTTTACACTCGCCTGTCTAGGGTGTCCCTGAGGGGCCAATAGGGGCACAGGGGGAATCACACCATGTTTATCCACATTTCATAACGCATGACCTCATTGCCAGTCCATCTATACACAGTCACTGTCCATTAATCTCCCTATATTTTTTTTGTACCTTTATTTAACTAGGCAAGTCAGTTAAGAACAAATTCTTATTTTCAATGATGGCCTAGGAACAGTGGGTTAACTGCCTTGTTCAGGGGCAGAACGACAGATTTGTACCTTGTCAGCTCGGGGGTTTGAACTCGCAACCTCCTGGTTACTAGTCCAACGCTCTAACCATTAGGCTACACTGCCGCCCCATAACTGCCGTACAGTAATCCAGGCTACCCCTAACGCTCCAACACATGGAGAATGCATTGCAATGGCAATAGTGGGATAGAGCTTTGTATGTTAATGCTTTGAAGCACATGAATCACAATAGCCTATGGGACATGATGTATGGTTAGCATCCTCTGGTAGGCGTGTGTCAGTTTGCACGTGTGTGTGTGTGTGTGTGCGTGTGTGTGTGTGTGTGTGTTTGCTCAGCATTCAAGCAGCGACAAAAAAACCCATCTCTCTCTCATCTGATTTGAAACGTGTGGGGATGAAGTGGAATCAGACCAATGGAAAAAGGGCCAGAGGGAGGGAGACAGAACAGATGCTCAGGTTGTTGTCAGTGGGGAGGAAGGGAAATGAGAAGACATGATTGATACAAGTTGTTCAGCCTCCTTGTTGTGCTCCTTCTAGATGTTTCTCTCCCTCATAAATCTCAACTGTCAGCTGTCATGAAAAGAAAACATCAAAGTGGTATTGCAATCTCTGACGAGCCGATAACTTACTCTCTGGTGTACCCAAGCAACCCCTTCCCTTTCTATAGAAGAGTTGCAAACAGGGGCCTTCCCTGTTTTTTTTTTGTTTTTTTAAATGCTCAGGATTTCTGCACTCTTTGGTTTAGTTAGCAACAAGCCAAAACCAACAGCAGTAACAAGTCTCCAAGTTGATCAGAATTCAACTGTAGTCAGACACAGCAGTGCAGACAGCCCAAGTTCCCATGCTGGGATACTTTTGGGTCCGTTACTATCAGTCTGTACACAAAGCAATGGATCAACGCAAGCTAATCCATTCCAGAGCAAACCCAAAACTGAACCCTGACCTTAATAAGGATGAATTTTTTATTTTTTTAATTTTACCTTTATTTAACCAGGCAAGTCAGTTAAGAACAAATTCTTATTTTCAATGACGGCAGATTTGTACCTTGTCAGCTCAGGGGTTTTGAACTCGCAACCTTCCGGTTACTAGTCCAACACTCTAACCACTAGGCTACCCTGCCGCCCCAAAAGAACAGCTGAATAAGGAAGGGCGTAATTACTAAGGCGAAAAGGAGCTATCGATTCCTGCCCAAACTGACCTAGCCTGCAGCAACACTTGCTAACGTGAGTAATTCACTGATTAGCTAGCGGATCTCTGATGTGACGGTATTGGTTCTCCATCGACAAAAGACCCACCATACAATGGGCCTCCCTGTAGAACACCTTGGTCTTCTAGTACTAGAACTGGTGATAACTGGATATTGATCTGTAGACTCTGATTGCGCTCCCTTAATGAAGGTTGTATATTGCCGTCTGCCGAGCTCATTTTCTGCCAAGCATGCCAGTCTTTGTACAGCCACCAGTTCCATTGATTCTACCCTGACCGCCAGCGCCACTTCGCCTCGAGGTGAATACGACAGGGAACACAAAACACAACGGTTTCTTTTGTTTCAAGTGACGCCATCGATAGATGGACCATCCATATTGAAATGGGTTATCTTCTGTGAAGGATTGTAGATTATGGTTGGTCGGTACCGCTAGTTTTTAATTATCTTGTTAGACTGCCTATGAGTTAATAATGGAATTAATGCATCATTGGTACTGAATAGGGTCAAGGGAATGAGGGTTATTTGTGCTCCAATGTAAGCCTGTTCTAGCACGTTGCTACCACTTAATCCTAACATACTGTACCAACAATGCATTAAGATTATACAAAAATATATTTATATAACTATTTAACTATTTAACAAATTCTTATTTACAATGACGGCCTACCAAAAGGCAAAAGGCCTCCTGCGGGGATGGGGGCTAATTGTATATATTCTTGCATTGTTAGAAAAACGGGGTTTTCAAGGATAATAGTTTATGCAATCTCTACATGGATTGTATGGTGTGATTGGATACAGGTATCCAGAACGACACCCATTTTAGCCCTTGTTAGAGTATAGTGAGGTATCTTTGAGCCAAAAATCGGCACTAAAACGTCCTTATACAGTACATAGAACTATGGCTAGATGGATTCAGCACGGTACTATTCATTAAATGTTTAGGTTATAAATGATTTAGCAGTGTTGTTTGCAGATCCAATCAATTAAACTGCATGTGGACCTATCTACATTTTCTAGCAACATGGATTGATTTGAATTTTATTCCACAGTCAAACGTCGACCCTTGTAAAATATCTCACAAAATAAGATTGAATATTGAATCATATCAATAACTTCAGTATTGGTTAAACACTGAAATGATCAACGTAGCTGTGTTGCAGGAGCTTGAAAAAATGGACATTGTCCATCACCACACAGCACTACAGTACACGTTGACAGTTACATAAAGTGTCTACTAAGTGTCTATACACTTGACATTGCCCTTTGGGAAAGAAGACCCCTGAACAAGGTTCTAGAGTACCACTCAGCAAGACAAAACCCTTGATTAAACTCAATTGGACCCCCACCTTTAAACAACAGGCCAAAGTTCACCTTTTATTTTGACTGTTTAGTGGCATATGCATTTTAAAGGCAATTATTCTGATTGACAGCCACTTAATGTCAGACAAGAAGCAGTTGCTATATTATTGTGATAAAAAAGTATTTCATGAAGTCATAAAGAGTAGCAAAACATTTTGATCAAAATAGCAGACTAATGTATAGCTTATGATGTATCAGTGTTTTTTACTGGCTGCTGCCATTGCAACAAAAGTCATGCTATTGAAGTTCCACGTCACAAAGTAAAGCTGTCAAGCATGGGGACCAAGCAGCAATTTGACAGTAGTGTGTGTGCGGGTTTTACTCTGACCTTTTACAGATTACACATCCTCTAGGTGAGTCAATTGCTCCCTGAACCACCCGACCCCGCACACCACACACACACCCTACATTATATAATGTCCCTATGTGTGTCTGTTAGCACTTCCACTTTTTAAACCTATTTCAGTGTTTTCCGTTTGTCGTCCTCTCCCTCACTGGGACGAGAAATAGAAAATGATTAACGAGACGCACTTACTTAGACAAAGGACGCTTTAATTGCCCGTTGCCAGGGAAACCGCCCGCTGATGGCATCGTGACTCGAGTTCGACCTGCCTCTCTCACACTCTCTCTTTCTCTACCTCCTTTTCTCACTTTTCCTCATCTCCTCCGCAGTCGGAGTCTGGCAGGTGACCATTATCACAGTGAAAGCCTGTGCAATCTCAAGGCCTGACACAGGGTACAGAGTACATGTCACGCAAGCCCAAGAAAAAAAGATGTCTGAAATGGGCCTGTGAGACTTGATCATTAGCTACATGGCTGGATGTTTGACAGAGTAACCCAGTAACAGGGGCTGAGACTTGCCACACGAGGCAGCAGCAACATCAACAACATCAACAATTGGTTGAATTCGGAGTTTCCTAAGCCAGAATATTTGCAATCAGGTATTGGATGCATGTGTTAAAGTGCATACTATGGTGAATGGTAGCAATGATAGGACAGGCCTAGACAATAACAGGGTTCAAGATTAGTCCTATACCTAAACAATGCATTGTAAGTGACACATACAGCATATTCAGCAAATACAGCAAGACGTTTCAATGGAGCCTCGAACACAAAATAACAAGAACTCAGACCACCTTGAAACCTGCAGTCGCACACTACAAGTGGCAATGGCTCTATTTGCTTTCATACAATCACTCTTCAAATGGAAAAAAAAACATAATTGCATTGAGAGATACATACATCACGGTAAAAAAAAAATGACTTTTTCGCACAGTTAATTATGAGCTACTGTTGATATGACATTGTTTCCGTGGGTTGTTTTAATTGTATTGAATCATTGCCCAAAAAACGTCCCACGTAAATTGCTTTACTTAATATGCTAATTTGAAAGCAGCAAGGAGGGACTGCAAGGATGAGCTGGAGAAAAAGACAGAGAATTCCCAACTTTAGATCAACCTGAGAATTCCCAACTTTAGATCAACCTGAGAATTTCCAACTTTAGATCAACCTGAGAATTCCCAACTTTAGATCAACCTGAGAATACCCAACTTTAGATCAACCTGAGAATTCCCAACTTTAGATCAGCCTGAGAATTCCCAACTTTAGATCAACCTGAGAATTCCCAACTTTAGATCAACCTGAGAATTCCCAACTTTAGATCAACCTGAGAATTCCCAACTTTAGATCAACCTGAGAATTCCCAACTTTAGATCAGCCTGAGAAATCCCAACTTTAGATCAACCTGAGAATTCCCAATTTTAGATCAACCTGAGAATTCCCAACTTAAGATCAACCTGAGAATTCCCAACTTTAGATCAACCTGAGAATTCCCAACTTTAGATCAGCCTGAGAATTCCCAACTTTAGATCAACCTGAGAATTCCCAACTTTAGATCAACCTGAGAATTCCCAACTTTAGATCAACCTGAGAATTCCCAACTTTAGATCAACCTGAGAATTCCCAACTTTAGATCAGCCTGAGAAATCCCAACTTTAGATTAACCTGAGAATGCCCATCTTTAGATCAGCCTGAGAATTCCCAACTTTAGATCAGTCTGAGAAATCCCAACTTTAGATTAACCTGAGAATGCCCATCTTTAGATCAGCCTGAGGATAACCAACTTTAGATCAGCCTGAGAATTCCCAACTTTAGACCAGCCTGAGAATAACCAACTTTAGATCAGCCTGAGAATAACCAACTTTAGATCAGCCTGAGAATAACTAAAGGTAGACCAGTCTGAGAATAACCAACTGTAGATCAGCCTGAGAATAACTAAAGGTAGATCAGTCTGAGAATAACCAGCTTTAGATCAGCCTTAGAATAACCAGCTTTAGATCAGTCAGAATACCCAACTTTAGATCAGCCTGAGAATAACCAACTGTAGATCAGCCTGAGGATAACCAACTGTAGATCAGTCTGAGAATAACCAACTTTAGATCAGTCTGAGAATAACCAGCTTTAGATCAGTCTGAGAATAACCAACTTTTCTCAAGAGATTTCATCCTGCTAAATTTCTACTAAATAAATATTATAAACTTTATGTTGCTTATGAAACCAAAATGGCTGGGAAACTTTTACTGGGTTTAGCTTTCTGATCTGTAACCCACCAGAAAACGAGTGAGTTTAATTTCTGAAAAGACACATTGATTAAACAGCGCACTGTGACCTTTGCGTCAGAACGTAAATGGTTAGTAAAAACTTTCTCCAAATTATGACTCAGTCCTTTCTCTGTTGTTCTCGTTTCTAGTAGCAACCACCCTTGATGGATTTCAAAGATGGATCCCAACTAGAAACATGGCACTGTGTTATCAGTGCAGTGAGAGAATTGATTGCCTGCTTAGGAAGGAAGGCGGGTAGAAAAATAAGACAAACTCGGGAGAAGTCAATGGTGAGACAGAGAATGTCTGTACTTTAAGATGGTTAACCACTAACAAGGTGCTAGGTGCCATAGGAGCTATTTTATAATGAGCAGGAACTCGTTGCTAGGGCGTTGACTTTTTGACCCCACGTATCGGCTCTGCATTCTAGCTCACGGGGGGGGCGGCTATTATGACCACCTGAACAGAAAGTGTGCAGAGACTTGGCCTGGTGGCTGCTATCTTAGCGACGTAATTTCCTCCAAATAACCACATTATCCAACGCATCTTCCAAATACTGCAACACAAGATTACATCTCGCAAATACGATTGACCCTTTGACTGACAAATGCAGACGTCAGGTTATGAAATATGATTTCCTCTTCCATCCGTGACTCACGTTGCATTTTTCTTCCCCGATCAATATTGCCGCTGACATTTGGAGGTGAATGTGAGTGTAAAGAGAAACAGGAAAACATGCATGGTGTTTATTTTTCTTCTCCATCCGTGATCTTATTGGAAAGCCTTAGGCTAAATGCTAACCTTTTCAACGGGAGGGCTAGTCGATGCTAAGAGTGGTTTTCAGGGCCAACGCTCATGTGGTTTGACACAAACTATAAATACTCTGAGCTGTAATTTTTATGCATAGTGATACTGTGTCCCTCCCTCCATCCCTCCAGGTAATGCAGTCTCCTGTCTCCTCTATGTTGGTTAATGGTCACAAAGTCATCATGTAATTGGACATCACGCTGGGGATATGAAAGAGCATAAAAAGTGCAACAAGTGAAGAAAATGGTTGAGCTGCCTTCCATGCCAAACATACTCCCCCACTCTCTCTAGGACCAACATATTAGCCCTCCCTAGCAACAGGAAACAGCAGTAAATATTGACAGCATGCTAACTGGACGGGTGATAGGCTGTTTGTTAATTAACCACGGCTGCATTTCAATTTCACTGGTGACTGCACAATCTGCTTAGCCAGACAAGACAGAGATGACATCACTCTGGTGGAGAAGGGGTGTCCGTGTGCATGTGTGTGCGTGTGTTGTTTGTGTGTGTGTATGTATGTGCTACAGTAATCTCTTGTTCAACTAAGATGGCATCCATCATCTAACTGCATGACTCAACTTTTGAATGATCAAGATAGCCTTGTAGCACTGTTTCTGTCTGATGATGAGTCTGAGAGGCTATGGCAAAGGTCTTAATGAGACGGACACATGATGAATGTGTTTTTCTACAGTAGGTGTTGCCAAAGTGACTTACTGTCAAACTTAACAGCTAACTTAGTACAAACACATGCATTCACACATACAGTCTGGCCCCCCAACATCCACATCCTCCACTAGCAAACAAAAAGACGACCCCACAGACCCCTTGGTGGCGAAACATTTTCTTCTCAGAAGTTGACAGTGACTTTCCCTCTCCGCCGACCCCTTGTAGACATGGCCGATGCAAGGAGCCTCATGTCTGGCTGAGGCCCCATACTGCACACCACACTAACCATACAGTAAAACTCACTAATCTCTCTAAACTCTCCTCGCCTCAATCTTCTCTCAACTCCCCTCTCTCTCAACTTTCTCCTCTCTCAACTCTCCTGTCTCTCAACTCTCCTCTCTCTCAACTCTCTCTCAACTCTCCTCTCTCACAACTTTCTTCTCTCTAACTCTCCTCTCTCTAACTCTCCTCTCACTCTTTATACATTTAGCTCACTCACTTCTCCTACACACCTGTCCTTCCCATCCTCCCCCTGTCCCTCCCTCCCTCCCCTTCTGACTCCCCACTCCCTCCCTCCCCCTGTCCCTCCCTCCCCTTCTGCCCTCCCTCTCCCTGTCCCTTCCTCCCCTTCTGCCCTCACTCTCCCTGTCCCTCCCTCCCTCCCCTTCTGCCCTCCCTCCCAACTCCCTCCCTCCTCCTGTGCCCTCCCTCCCCACTCCCTCCCTCCCCCTGTCCCTCCCTCCCCTTCTGCCCTCCCTCCCCACTCCCTCCCTCCTCCTGTGCCCTCCCTCCCCACTCCCTCCCTCCTCCTGTGCCCTCCCCCCTCCCCTTCTGCCCTCCCTCCCTCCTCCTGTGCCCTCCCTCCCTCCCCTTCTGCCCTCCCTCCCCACTCACTCCCTCCTCCTGTGCCCTCCCTCCCTCCCCTTCTGCCCTCCCTCCCCACTCCCTCCCTCCCTCCTCCTGTGCCCTCCCTCCCTTTCTGCCCTCCCTCCCTCCTCCTGTGCCCTCCCTCCCCTTCTGCCCCCCCCTCCCCACTCCCTCCCTCCTCCTGTGCCCTCCCTCCCTCCCCTTCTGCCCTCCCTTCCCGCTTCCTTCCTCTGCACTCCAGCACCTGTACCCACAGGCCTGTACTATAACCCCGTTTTTATCACCCAAAATAAATAAACGTGTCCTCTCTCTATCTCCCTGCACTCTAGTACAGTGTCTGCTCTATTTTCTCAGTCAGTCAACATCTGCTGTTGGCTTTAACGAGACACATAGCCTCAGAAGGATGCTAATTAGACATAGGAGCCTCTCTCTTTCTCCCACTGCACGCACAAACAAACACACACACACACACACACACACACACACACACACACACACACACACACACACACACACACACACACACACACACACAAACATATAACTATAAAATAACCCATATGGAATCATGTAGTGCCTGCATTTAGTTTAACAAATATATACATATAATACATTTTGGATTTTAGATTCTTTAAAGTAGCCACCCTTTCCCTTGATGACAGCTTTGCGCACGCTTGGCATTCTCTCAACCAGCTTCACCTGGAATGCTTTTCCAACACTCTTGAAAGAGTTCCCACATGTGCTGGGCACTTGTTGGCTGCTATTCCTTCACTCTGCGGTCCAACTCATCCCAAACCAACTCAATTGGGTTGAGGTTGGGTGATTGTGGAGGCCAGGTCATCTGATGCAGCACTCCATCACTCTGCTTCTTGGTCAAATAGCCCTTACACAGCCTGGAGGTGTGTTGGGTCATTGTCCTGTTGAAAAACAAATGATTGTCCTAAAAAGTGCAAACCAGACGGGATGGCGTCTGGTGTTAGTCACATGTCTTTGGGACTTGTTCAGTTTATGTCTCAGTTGTTGAATCTTGTTATGTTCACACAGATATGTACACATGTTAAGTTTGCTCAAAATAAATGCAGTTGACAGTGAGAGGACATTTCTTTTTTGCTTAGTTTTAAAATCTAATTGATAAAAGTCTGACTCCTTTTGACATACATTATGAAAGTTGTGACTCTAAAACTCCTCAATGACTCGTTTGTCCTTCTTGACCTGTCGCGACTCTTTACCACGTCTGAACTTTCCTTTCCAAAGTTTAGTTACACCTCGGAGAGGATATGTCAGCTGTGAATTGTATGAGACATGAACCACAGGTAATGTAGTAGCTCAGGAAACACAGTGACATCTCCATCTGTTGTGGAGAAAACAAGATGAAAGGCTGACAGCCAGGTAGGAGTGCAAGCTGTGGGACGCTCCAGAATATATTTAGCCTACCCAATGCCTACAGCTTAGAAAAGGAAAATCCCTTTGCTAGTGCTGAATGCATTGCTAATTAGTTTAGTGGTTAGCATCATGGCTAGAGTGGGTAGCATAACTAGAGCAGTTAGCATTACAGCTAGCATCATGGCTAGAGCAGTGGGCATCATAGCTAGAGGGGTTAGCATCATGGCTAGACCAGTGGGAATCATAGCTAAAGGGGTTAGAATCATGGCACGAGTGGTTACCCCATAGAGATAGAGGACTCATATTTGTATCCGTGCCATTAAAGTGTCTGTGACAGCATAGGCAGCGCCATTGAGGCTGTCTCCATTTTGAAGTAGTACATGTTCTTGTTCTATACTGGCTGATTGCTCTCAATTCAAAGGAATCCCCGCCCAGTTGACTATATTAAGATGGTGGAAGCCCTCAGCGGAAACGTCATGCTAAAACAGATTATATCAACGGTAAATGGGTTAGCCACATAGATAGAGTAGTTAGCATCAAGCAAAGTTAGCAGCTTGGCTAGTGAGCCTCATTCTCAGTGCTTGTTATTACATTGAGTCAGCCGTTAAGGAATGAGTGCATGAGATAACTAGTTCTCACAAGGGGGCCCCAGTGGGCGATTCCACAGTAGCTGGGCTCACTTTCAGGAATCAACAACAAAACACCATGGGGTGTGTTGCGGATTTGAGAGAAGAGTGCTAGCTGAGCGCAGCAGGACGTCACTGGGTCATCCTAGCATAGCTATTTAGCCCAGAAGCTAATGAAGGGATTCTGAGGTAGTGTCCTGCTGTTTACTTCCATGCTAAGTGATATGTGGGGACCTGAGGGATGGAGTGAGAGAGAGCAACCAAACCGCTTTGATTGCAGTGAAGAAGCTACATTGACAGTTTGTGTCTCTGCGATGTGAAGATGAGATTGAGACAGGGTGGAATGTGGCTAGTGGCTGACGCCGTGGCATTTCAAGGTCCCACAAGCAGGATGAAAAGAGAAGCAGGCCCTTCATTAAATGTGGCTGTCTGATTCAAACAAGGGATGAGCCAGAACGTGAGGGAGGGAGGGAGACGTGATGAGAGGGATTGATGAGCCAGTGAGAATGAAAGAGAGAAAGTGAGGGAGGGAGACGTGATGAGAGGGATTGATGAGCTAGTGAGAATGAAAGAGAGAAAGTGAGGGAGGGAGACGTGATGAGAGGGATTGATGAGCTAGTGAGAATGAGGGAGAAAGTGAGGAGGAGACGTGATGAGAGGGATTGATGAGCTAGTGAGAATGAGGGAGAAAGTGAGGGAGGGAGACATGATGAGAGGGATTGATGAGCTAGTGAGAATGAAAGAGAGAAAGTGAGGGAGGGAGACGTGATGAGAGGGATTGATGAGCTAGTGAGAATGAGGAAGAAAGTGGGGGAGGGAGACGTGATGAGAGGGATTGATGAGCTAGTGAGAATGAAAGAGAGAAAGTGAGGGAGGGAGACGTGATGAGAGGGATTGATGAGCTAGTGAGAATGAGGGAGAAAGTGAGGGAGGGAGACGTGATGAGAGGGATTGATGAGCTAGTGAGAATGAGGGAGAAAGTGAGGGAGGGAGACATGATGAGAGGGATTGATGAGCTAGTGAGAATGAAAGAGAGAAAGTGAGGGAGGGAGACGTGATGAGAGGGATTGATGTCTGTCTTGTGTTTCCTTTGGGTAATTGTATTTAAATCTCATTTTCCGGTATTGATTGAGCTAGTGAGAATGAGGAAGAAAGTGGGGGAGGGAGACGTGATGAGAGGGATTGATGAGCTAGTGAGAATGAAAGAGAGAAAGTGAGGGAGGGAGACGTGATCAATCAAAAACTGAAAAATTGGGCGTGCAAAATTATTCAGCCCCTTTACTTTCAGTGCAGCAAACTCTCTCCAGAAGCTCAGTGAGGATCTCTGAATGATCCAATGTTGACCTAAATGACTAATGATGATAAATACAATCCACCTGTGTGTAATCAAGTCTCCGTATAAATGCACTTGCACTGTGATAGTCTCAGAGGTCCGTTAAAAGCGCAGAGAGCATCATGAAGAACAAGGAACACACCAGGCAGGTCCGAGATACTGTTGTGAAGAAGTTTAAAGCCAGATTTGGATACAAAAAGATTTCCCAAGCTTTAAACATTCCAAGGAGCACTGTGCAAGCGATAATATTGAAATGGAAGGAGTATCAGACAACTGCAAATCTACCAAGACCTGGCCGCCCCTCTAAACTTTCAGCTCATACAAGGAGAAGACTGATCAGAGATGCAGCCAAGAGGCCCATGATCACTCTGGATGAACTGCAGAGATCTACAGCTGAGGTGGGAGAGTCTGTTCATAGGACAACAATCAGTCGTATATTGCACAAATCTTGCCTTTATGGAAGAGTGGCAAGAAGAAAGCCATTTCTTAAAGATATCCATACAAAGTGTTGTTTAAAGTTTGCCACAAGCCACCTGGGAGACACACCAAACATGTGGAAGAAGGTGCTCTGGTCAAATGAAACCAAAATTGAACATTTTGGCAACAATGCAAAACGTTATGTTTGGCGTAAAAGCAACACATCTCATCACCCTGAACACAACATCCCCACTGTCAAACATGGTGGTGGCAGCATCATGGTTTGGGCCTGCTTTTCTTCAGCAGGGACAGGGAAGGTGGTTAAAATTGATGGGAAGATGGATGGAGCCAAATACAGGACCATTCTGGAAGAAAACCTGATGGAGTCTGCAAAAGACCTGAGACTGGGACAGAGATTTGTCCTCCAACAAGACAATGATCCAAAACATAAAGCAAAATCTACAATGGAATGGTTAAAAAATAAACATATCCAGGTGTTAGAATGGCCAAGTCAAAGTCCAGACCTGAATCCAATCGAGAATCTGTGGAAAGAACTGAAAACTGCTGTTCACAAATGCTCTCCATCCAACCTCACTGAGCTCGAGCTGTTTTGTAAGGAGGAAAGGGAAAAAATGTCAGTCTCTCGATGTGCAAAACTGATAGAGACATACCCCAAGCGACTTACAGCTGTAATCGCAGCAAAAGGTGGCACTACAAAGTATTAACCTAAGGGGGCTGAATAATTTTGCACGCCCAATTTTTCAGTTTTTGATTTGTTAAAAAAGTTTGAAATATCCAATAAATGTTGTTCCACTTCATGATTGTGTCCCACTTGTTGTTGATTCTTCACAAAAAAATACAGTTTTATATCTTTATGTTTGAAGCCTGAAATGTGGCAAAAGGTCGCAAAGTTCAAGGGGGCCGAATACTTTCACAAGGCACTGTATGTGGATATATTGAAGCAACATCTCAAGACATCAGTCAGGAAGTAAAATTTATTGATTTATTGAATACATATTAAGCTCATTGTACAAATTTCACACATCAATATTTACTCAAGGTGATTCTTTTTTTTAAAGAATTTGTATTTTCAAAATACAAGTTCAAGGGGGCAAATACTTTCGCAAGGCACTGTAGATACTTTTGTACCGGTTTCCTCCATCATCTTCACAAGGTCCTTTGCTGTTGTTCTGGGATTGATTTACACTTTTTGCACCAAAGTAGGTTAATCTCTAGAAGACAGAACCTGTGTCCTTCCTGAGCGGTACGATGGCTGCGTGGTCCCATGGTGTTTATACTTGCGTACTATTGTTTGTACATATGAACATGGTACCTTCAGGCGTTTGGAAATTGTTCCCAAGGATGAACCAGACTTGTGGAGGTCTACAATTGTATTTCTGAGGTCTTGGCTGATTTCATTTGATTTTACCATGATGTCAAGCAGAGGCACTGAGTTTGAAGGTCGGCCTTGAAATACATCCACAGGTACACCTCCAATTGACTCAAATTATGTAAATTAGCCTATCAAAAGCTTCTAAAGTCATGACATCATTTTCTGGAATTTTCCAAGTTGTTTCAAGGCACAGTCAACTTAGTGTATGTAAACTTCTGACCCACTGGAATTGTGATACAGTGAATTATTACTGACTGTAAAATATTGTTGGAAAAATGACTTGTATCATGCACAAAGTAGATGTCCTAACCGACTTGCCCAAACTGTAGTACGTTAACAAGAAATAT